>NW_027175932.1:5144403-5224403 GCF_023055335.1 Clinocottus analis
AATACCCTTTAAAAGTAACACACTCTCAAACACACACACACACGCATAATTAAAGATGGAGCTTAGCACTGTGCCAATAAGGTGCGTGCCAAAAGAAAACATTTTATATCAGCACAAACTATTCAGGATGCTGCCGCTCAGGAGGCTATGAATGAGTTATACCCCTGCCCCACACACACCCGCACACCCACACACCCACACACACACACACACACTGGTCAACAGAGGTTGAGTAAACACACTCTGATGTAAACAAGAAGATTAGGGTTGAAGAAAAAACAGTAACTGCTGTTCGGCTATCAGATGGACATTTATATACGCAAATACCCACTGAGAACCTGAGAGGTTTGCATCTATCTACAGGCTGTGTGGGATTTCTGAAGAAATATAGTATGTGTTACCAAATTGTGCATGAACATAATGTCTCTCTGCCACTATTTCAGTTATTTTTTGCAACCATGTCAATCAATGGCCTCGTGCTTTGCTTGTACCACATGCATTATGCATGAGCAGGATTTTTTTTGCAAACACTGAAAACTCGACCCCGTCTGTCAGTTACAAACTTATCACCTCGTGCGATAACTGAAGCTCAAACAGATTTGATGCACTCCCGGAAAAGTCAACTTTCAAAAGCTGGCAATAAATGAGAGCGAGGAAGTTGATATCTCAAAGTTAATTTTGAAGCGTTCAAGCTGCGACACATATCTCGAGTCGGCGCGCGCGCTCGGCCGCGCACACTTACGTCCTGTGGGACCTGGATGTAGGCGAAGGCGTGCTCGGTGGCCTGTGCTGGCAGGGTCCTGGTGCCGAAGGCAGGGGGCATGGCAGCCAGACGAGTGGACGACACAACTTCTCTCTGAGGGAGGATGAATGGAGGACAGACATCAGAGTCGATACGAAACATTTTTCAAGACAGTGTTAATCTATGCAATCCGACATCTCAATTCAAAAATACTGGAGCTGTCAAGTTCGTCTGGGTTTAGGGTCAAAAAACATTTACTCTCGGGGAATGATTTTGGTTCATGACGGAGACTTCCATCTCCTGCTACAACCAATTACAGTGAATGGAAGCCAACAGAGATTTAGGGAGAAATGTCTGGCTCATTCAGTCAGGATAAAGATACACAAAAATACAAAAAGCTTGCGATGAAAGCTGACTTTCTGATTATTATTTTGTTCTGAGAGAGAGAGAGAGAGAGAGAGAGAGAGAGAGAGAGAGAGAGAGAGAGAGAGAGAGAGAGAGAGAGAGAGAGAGAGAGAGAGAGAGAGAGAGAGAGCATCTTTCAAATCAAATGTGTCTGAAAGTGGAGGGCGTTCTTATAATAAAGCACAGGGCACGCTGGCTGTAAATTTAACCCGTCACCTGTCATGTATTTCTATTTTTCTTTGATTCTGAATCAATTATGAAATCTGTAAGTCACTTTAACAATGATAGTTTACAACTGTGAAAGAAGGACAGATGCCATTTTGTTGCTTAAGGGTCGCATTCTTGTATAAGTCCCCTTACCAATCACTCCACAGCTGTTTCTGCAGCAGTACTGAGGCCCCTTCCTCTGAGCTCCATCTGCTCTCTCGCTTAGCTACAAGCGGAGAGTAAAGACACCAATAGTTGTCGAGTCGCAAGTCAGACTTGTCTGTAAAATCTGTAACCCCCCTCCGACTCCCGTTCCTCCCAAAAAAGGGCAACACTACTTGTCAGTGTGCTTAAGAATACAAGAATACTTGAAATCCATTTTAAGAAACTAAACAATGAACAAAAGTAACATTTTCTAAAGAGTGCTTAAGAATTAACCCCGGTTTAATTGTGCAATGATTATAAGAGTTGCAATTTATAAATTAATTGTATGTTTAACTTGCAGTAACAACTGTACAAGATTAAAGCACCTTCACCTTTCTAAAGACTTGTGGATCTACAGCACGGTACAGCCGTCAACACGAGCTCTCATCTTTGCATTTTGGCTCAAAAGCCGACAAGCAATTTTGATCTTTAGTGCGGATATCAAGGTTAACACTCTAGTTTGTGCATTGCTATATCAAAAAGAAAAAAAAAAAGAAGTACTTCATCTCATTGATTTGAAGCATAAATGAAGCAATTAGGTTGACACACGATGACAGGTATGAGACAACGTGAGCTACGGCCAAACACTAATCACCACAGGGCTTCCTGAAGGAAGAGCACGCTGGTGGAAAGTCAGACAAATACAGCCGTTAGAAATGGGAAGTTAATTTAATGACCCCCATATCTTAGGTTAATGTGTGCATTGGACTGTACAGTCTAGACAGAATACCTTGAACGTTTATTATAGATTATGATGTTCGGATTTATCAAAGCCATATTAGAATTTTGACAGCACTGTAAATGCGGGCATTAAAAGTGAAAGACAAAAGTGCTCGGCTGTCTTTGTTAATGATCACATAATAACTCAGGGGCTGACCTATACCTGAGACAGGTGGCAATATTAACAACTAATAGCTCATGACACGGAGGCGCGAAATCAAGGCCAGAGTGACTCAACCTTCGATGACGCAAAACTACAGAGAATGAGGTAGATATCAGCTCCATTTTTCTTTTTGGTGCGCCAGGTCGGCCTTGGAGAATCACACTTTCAGCAAAATGCCAGGACGCATCGCGTCTGCCAGCCAAACCTCGAGCTGTCCCCCACTCTGGGGTCAGTCACACACTGTGCCGCTCCACTGCATCATGGGAAATTTCCCGCAGGCTGGAGGTTGGATGCATGAGCCACTTGGTGATGCAAGCATGTGCACGCAAAAGGGTAGAAACAGACACACATTACACACACAATAACGCACTCACAAGCATATGGTGCCTTCGTCATCACAGAAAGAAAAAAAAGAAATATATATATATATATATATACAGTGGGGGAGTTCTGCTTTTGTTATTGTTCTGAAAAGGAATACAAACTACACACTCCGTTGCACTCTTTGCTTCAGTCGTAAACAATAAAAGGGAAAACAAATAAGCCTGCATCATATTTGTCCTAAAAACAGCAGCTGGGAGGACACATAATAGCAGTTAGGTTGCTTTGAATGTGCAGATAAGCAAACAACTGGTGTCTGAATAGAGGCAAGACATAGACAAGAAATCCCTCTTCAGATACTAGATTCCCTCCGGCTACGAGTTTGACTTTAATAAAAAACATTTTCCTCTTTTTGAGCCCCAAACAATAGGACTATGTTTTAATGATGACCATGCAACATTCAGCTCTTTTATCACACAGTCAAATGCACGGTCACAGTTACTCACATTGCCGTAGTCGATGTAGAAGACGTGAACCCTCGCTGGTGACTCAACTTTCTCAACTCTGGCTCTGTACCTGCAGCAGCAAATGTGAGAGAGAGGGGGAGAGAGAGAGAGAGAGAGAGCGAGAGAGCGAGAGAGAGAGAGAGAGAGAGAGAGAGAGAGATGGACAGACAGAGAGACAGAGGGGAGAGAATAGAGCAGAGGGAAAAGTGAGATGAAGACAGCGGGCACAAGAGGAAAAGGAGATGAGTAAATGATTCCGTGCTTATTTCCCTGGGGAGAAGGTGTTGGAGGATCTGTCTGTTGTGATCGGGGGAGAGGAACAGGAGAGGATGAGCAGGCCGGGGAAGTGAGAGGGGACAGAAGGGATCTATCAGGACATGGCAGGGCTGTGAAAATTGCACAGAGGCCTCTTTGCAATAAAGAACAGAAATTCAGACCTATTTTTGCCTTGTGCCAAATAACTTTAGTGCATTAGTGCTTATCACAAAAACCCAGGAGTTTGATTATTCCAAGACAAATGGCAGGCTGGATTTGAACGAGAATAAACTCGATATACAGATCAGTGAGAAATTAAAGGAACGACATGACTCAGTTGGAGTAGTGTCTCTTCATCTGACCGTCACTTGGCTGACTTCTCATCTCCGACAAGACAGAGGAGACAAAAAGACAAATCGACTGAGAACCAAGGACGGCAAGAGAAAAGACAAATAAGTACGGCCACGTGGGCAAAGAAAGAGACAAGAGAACATATTTAAAACCAAATAAGTGATTAACAGGAAGGCACAGAGAACAGCAGCGAGCGCGGAGAGAGAACGAGTGAGAGACAAAGTGTGAGTGACTGATTAACAGAGGTTTTTCCTTTCTATTTACTCAGACTCTGTGGTGTTCTAAGAGGACATGAAAGGCAACGAGTTTTTAATTAGCCCCCCAATGAAACAAGCCGACTTTCCACATGCATCACAGAATACAAAGATACAGACAAAGAACAATGCAAACATGAACATAATTAGTTTGCTGAATAATATATTACGAGTAAAAAAAAAAGAACAAAAATCTCAGACAATTGTCCCTTGGAGTGGGAGTTTTGATGTTGCAAGTAATCAAGGAGACAGACTTTTCTATACAAACAAGGCTGAAGATGGTGAAGGTTTAAGACAGATGGCCTGTTTTAAATGCTCATTGACTGGCATTGTTGGCGGGACAAAGGAATAACTTTAGTTTCTCTCCCTTAAAACGCTGGCGAGGAAGATGGAGGGAAGGTTGGAGGAAGGAGAGCACCTGTGTCGAGGGAACATTTGTTTTTCTTTAATCAGTTTTGTGATCTTTTTTTTCCACCGTCACCATGTTGACATAGACACTCTCTCTCTCTCTACCCCTCCCTCCCTCGATCACTGTGACTTTTATCTGTCCCCCTGACCATCTGTAAACTTCCAACATCCGGTGAGGAGTGGTGTGTGTGTGTGTGTGTGTGTGTGTGTGTGAGAGTGTGTGTGTTACTGTCAAGCGACTGCTGATTCTGAAAGGCCAACGAAGAGGCAGAGAGCTAATTACACCCTGTGGGTGTCTGCAGTTAGCGCATCACAGGCTTAAAGAAAGACGAGGTAAAAATGAAATGTCAGGTATTCTTGACAAGGAAAGAAACACACAAACACAATGTACATGTCTCATGCAAATGTAGCTCATCAAACTGTAAAACGTCTCAATTGGTATAGACTCCGTCTTTTTAAATCCCGCTCGCTCACCATTCGCCATCGGCAAACGTGGCGAGGCAGATGTCCCCTCGGCGTGGAGCGTAGGATCCTTCCACGGGAGGCTGGGCGGCGATCTCTGCTCTCATGGTCTCCATCAGACTCTCCAACTGGGCCCCTGACAAAGACACAGACATGACAAACTTCAGTCAGCAGTTCCAGTGCGATTCAAAGTTTTCTTCATTTCTTTAAGTTGCATTTTATTACATCACTATGGGCTGTTTTGTTTTACTTTGACATTGATGTGTTTACCGTTTTGCCTGTATTATAATTTCACCACATCTAGAATGCGAGTTCCCACTCCCAGTGGAGACGAATTTGAACATTTTTAAGACGTGATAGTGTAAGATGGGACTAAAGTTATACTTAATTAAAGTTAAAAGGCATTGGCAGAGAATGAACACACTGGCGTTTTAACCCTAAGGAGCTCCTTAATAAGTTTCAGTGTATACAACAAATCTGTATAGCATATAAAAAGTCAGATGTGACTTTGAAAAGAATGAGTGCTCTCATCAGACACAGACTGATGATTCTTATGAAGGTTGTTCATGCCGTTTGTAAACTGAATTGGAGTGCTTCTCAATCTCTTTTGTGCCTTTTGTTGTGATGAAGGGTAGATTGATTACTTTATTGCATGCTGGAACATGCTTTATTATTTAACACCTGGGTTCCTTTAAAAAAAATTTAAACAAACGGCTCAAAAGGTACTTTAAACATCGATTCATACGAAGACACGAAAAGTACAAATCCATCTTGGTAGAGCACGGAGCTTCTCATACAATCCCAAAATCTTGGGATCAAGAGAAAAGCGAATGTTATTTAAGGATGGCTACTCTCCAAAACCTCAGATCTAATGGTATGCCACAAGCTATCAACACTAAACCCAAGTTGACACCAACTGCTCTTAAAGAGAGCGAGACCTAAAAATATGCAGGAGGAAAAAGAGCTGTTAGTCCATTAGCACCACGCAGCTAATGCTGGTTTGACCCTGCTGGAGACGCGCAGCTTAGAGTGAAGTGTGCCAGCTCTTCCAACTGGCTTTTATGGCCTATCAAGCCATTATAAGACACACGTCAGACCCGTTTATGGTGGATTCAGGGCTAGAATGGGGCCGGATGTGTGGTGGGAATTGAAGAAATCAGAAAGCGAGCCAGTGCTCCATGAATTCAATGGCTGCGATAAGTGGCATTCTGATTTAAAGCCATCAGGAGCTTTTGTGGCGCCGCTAAGTATGTGCATCTCAAAGTGACTCACTTCCTGGTGTTTGTGTCAAAGCTATAGCTTATGCATTTGTGTATGCACAGTGCGTTTACGCACTCATGTCTATTAGTGTTCACAAGCAAGTGTGTGTGTGTGTGTGTGTATACATGTAGATGTGTATGTGTGTTAAAGGCTAAAAAGGCGTGAAAGTTGATGGGGTATTTTTAGAGGCCATTTGCACTGATCTGCCACCTGGAGGTGGTTTTGTGGGAAGCCAGGGTCATCATCAGTAATTGAGCATTTTTAACCACTCGTATTCATACAATGGGAGGGTATATATGGAGGCAGAAATAAAATCAGGCACACGGTTCAGAGTCTGACATCATTCAGCAGCAAGCAAAAACAAGCAGTGAGGGGAGAAAGCAGAGATGAAACGATCTCAAACAAAGTCGCACACTTCATATTGGGAAATATTTATGATTTGATCATTTTCTCTAAGGAATGTAAGGGAGATTCACCCGAGAAATGGAAGAAATGAATGACTTTCAAATGCAACACTATGTGTAAATCTGAATAAATCTCAAGAAAATATTGATTATTGATTAAGAAATGAATACTCTGCTTGACTCTTGTGCCCTGTTCAGAATCAGTTCCACATAACAATGACTCCAAAAAAAACAGCTAAACTAAATAAATACCAAGATGACGAAGTCTAAATTAGTCAGTTTCCACAGCTGAACACTAGAATATTTGAGCAAATAGTCGGGAAACACTGTGTGCTCTAACACACAGTCTGTCCCCTCACTGTGCCATCAGTGCTAATGCTCCGAGCTGAACAACACCCTCTTCAAGCTGCAGCTTCATGTATCCCTAATACACTTTGAATATGCCAGCCTTTGAGAAAAACACGACGACAGGGGAGAAATCTGATTACTGACCATCTGTATGTAAACTTGGGTTTTACAGTAACCAGGTTATGTCGGCTCAGGTAAACACATCCTCCGATTTTCCCGCCATAACAGGATTTCTTCCACTAACCTGGTTTCCTATGCACATAAATGCAGTCAGTGTGTGTTTGTGTGTAGAATTAGTAAGTTCTGCTTACTATGCGTATTACTGTACTATCAAACAAACAGCTTGGAGGCAGCCAGTGCAGCACTACAACTCTAAACACACACCATTCTTTACCGCCGCGGTGACTTGTCATTAACACCTAATATTCATTCCGCTGTTGGGAAACAAGAAAATATAAATAATGATGCTGGTAATCTGAGCTGAGACAGCCAAGCAGCTGCCAACCAACTGCAGACAGGCAACCTTCATTAGCATGTCAAACAGAGGAAGAGCACCAGCGAGGAGGGAGAAGGGATCTGGAGTGTGAAGAGAAAGCTGGGCGCTCGGCTTGAATGTGGAGGGGGTCAGGGCAGGGGGTGGGGCCTCCAAACACCTCATTGGCCACCCACTGCTACACCAACTGCTGATGAATGCAGGGAGGGGAACGGGAGCATAAATACACTCACACACACACACTTGCGCACGCATACACACCACACAGACACATCATCCTCAGCGTTTTGTAGAGAAAGCAGTTTTTGGAAAACATGTCAGATGAATTGCTTCCCGAACTCCTCGCCTCACATGCACGCACACACACACGCACACACACACAGTAAGGTGGTGTAGTTACATCATTATGCTCCGGCTTTGCCACAGCGACATGATGCAGACTTACTGGAATGGCATTGGGCTACAGCCGTCACAGCCAGCCACCTCCTTGATTTATTAATCTAATTAAAAAAAGTTAGTGTGTGCCTTCTTTCTTGCTCAGACTGTACTAGTGTGCATCTATGTGTGTATATTTACTGACTTATATATTTATTTCCATTCGTGGGCCATGTTCCACTTTTGGCACGGAGAGCACAGAATAAATTACACATAAGCTTTAACAGGGTTTCTACCTGCTATATGTATATATATTCACATACATGAAGCCTTAATGGATGGACCCTCTTGGCCCAACCTAATTAAAAATGCTTTATTCATGTGAGTGGTGAAGCGAGCTACAGTATGGAGGTTTAGCTCTAATATTTGATGTATTAAATGGGGAAATACATGCTGCATCATGCTTAGTGCCCTGATTAGCTGATGATGTTACACTATGAGTCAGTTTTTCAGAAGGCTGATAGTCTAATCAGATGGCCTGCTAAAATGCTGTACAACGGCACTGTGCTGCGGGTTTTGAATTCACCTTTCAATGCGGTCATGCTGCTGCTCCTAATCATGCTTCTTTCTTCCACTTGGAAAAGTGCTGTTACGGTTAGTGCTGCTTTCTGACACACCGATGTCTCGCTTTAAACCAGATGAAGAATCGCTGAAGGATGTCATTTCTACCGCTGGCCGATGAATAAAGCTCATTCATTAGCATACTTTTACTGAAAGATACCCAGGTTTTCTTAAAAATTGAGCTGACAAGTACTGCACAGTCCAATCCCATGCAACTAAAATGTGTTGCCTTTGCAAGAACCCACTAGCCTGCACAGACCCACATACACACCATGGTTAGCCGAGACAAATATGGTCGGATGCCTCCCTTCCAGTGGTGCTTGGTGCCGCCAAGCCCCCCAGGAGGAGTGCAGGGCTTTGAAGCTAATTTAACATAGTGGTCAAACTAAGCAATTACAACTTCCAAGTGGTGCTAGTGGGCCCCACAAAGACTTTTGTTTTTTTTCTGTCTGTCAGTGTTTGTGAGGCAAATCCGCATCCCAGTACGAACATTTAAAAAGCCCTTACCGAAACCGTTAGATCCAAATAACTCTGAAATGTACTAATAGTTATTTTTGCATTCACGTGAGAGACCCTGCTTGCTCTATTGGCCCCCATGGATGTGGAAGAATTGCGGGAAGATCCAGGTAATTTCATTTTTGTAAGTCAAACTTTCTTTTCGGTTTCGTGCACCACTTTCTTATGAAAGAAAAGAGCATACTGTTCTCTTTATACATTCATTGGTGCAGCTTGTGCCACATATGTTCAGAGTTGGTTTTGTGCCGTCTGATTTACTTGTGTGTCTTAATTTCCCCATGTGTCCCTGCAGACGGATGGGATTAGTTGGATTTTTCTGTCGGTTTACTTTGTGGTCTGTCTGGCAATACACACTGGACTCCATGTGTGCTCTGGTTCGGGGTGAGGCGGTCAAAGGGTACGGACAGGGCTGTGTTATGGCTCGTTAAGTTTAACCAGCTGATTTACGATCTGCCGTGACCCATAAGTCAAGTCCAGTCATACTTCAACAATAAATCCATGTCACTGGCATAATTTCTCTTCTCTGAAGATAAAAAAAAAAAACACGTCTCACAATTTCCTTCTGTGCAGTCTTGTAAAATTCGGTTCATGATTAAAACAATCTTCAACAAAAATGATTTTATTTAATCAAGTTAGCAAGTCAACTCAACTCCTGATGCTTTAGCTAAACAGAGAAATGTGGGATATGGACATGTGGAACTTTGAAGGATCGCTAATAAAAAGTAATACATCCTTATTTGCTGGATACCTTCCTAACGACACACTCGCAGATCAGAATATGGACCGCTATTAATTCATACACCTTCTCAGTGTGCGACTGAGCACATAATGTGGGTGTCCACATTTGCAAAGTGTGTTTGATTTAGTATGCAGCGTGTGCCTTGTGCATTATCACCGTTCTCTGCTGGGATTTTCAGATCCAATTTGCTGTTCAGGTTTCTTGGACAAAGGTGAACTGGCTTTGGGATTATAAATTTATCAGGAACACATCATCAATGTGTGCAAACGCACAGTCAGACAATTATTTGTGTAAATATGCATATCACAACACAAAGACATATACAGAAAAGGCAGGCAAGTGGAATCCCATACAGATGAACACAATAATAGACAGAAGTCTCACTGCAATTGTAGAAGAAGGCCGAAATGAGCTTTTCCATGCTGCAGGTGGGAACAGGGAGAGAAAGAAATCGAGACCCTCGGGGGTCAATTTAACAAAGTCTTCTACGTGCGGCATCCCAGTGAAATTCTGAATGAATGTGAGCAGGCACATTAGGAAGGAAGTGCAGCGAGGACACTCTGCATTAACGGGGCAGCCTCCAATTTGATGTTGGCTTAAAGACAGCTGAATATCGGCATGCAGAAGGGGTAAACCATGTCGTGCGAGAGTGTTCATTTTGTGTTGAAGGGAGAGCCAGAGCGATGATCCAAAAAAACAGCCAAACCACTGACTGCGTCTGATGCTAGCCAATTTCTCCCGGTCTTCATCTCTTTATTCCTCTGTTGTTTTTTCCTCCCTCGTTCTGTAATTTGTTTATACACCATTATGGCTGCAGCTGTTTGTAAATCATATATAATTACATTGTGAATGCCCAGTACGGAGTGAGAGAGCGATTAGGCTTAAAAACAAGAAAACAATGGAGAAGGAGAGCGAGAGAAAGGGAGACAGTTTTACTGGTTGGTTATGATCGGATTTGATTATATTGCGGCGCACGGTGTGTGAGCAGAGACAAGGGGGAACAAAAAGCCAATGAAAACAGTGAATCATGTGCCCTTTCGCTACGCATCCCAAGGCCGTACTGAATTCTATTAAGCTGTTTACCAAAGCCATTAAACCACAGAAGGGTAAATAATCGCAATATGACAGAGGCAGAGGCCAAGAGAGCGATGGCTGCTTATGGGAGCATTCTCACTTCCTGGCTTAGAAGAATGAAGGAATTAGGAGTCAAAGGGGAGTGCGTCTCTAAAAAAGGACTCCTGCTGGGGGAAACAATCGACTGAAGAGGACGCGGACGCATAAACATGGCCATAATTGACTTTAACTTTCTTTAAAAAAAAAGAGAGACAGGCAACATCTTGAGTATTGAGACGGGTAAGCTGAAACCGAGAATGTTCAACGTTCCTGCTCGTGTTAGAAATGTTGCAGAGCTTCTTTTTTTGGCTGGTCAAAGACTTTGTGGACATATGGATGGCACAAGCTTTGTGCTTTAGTTCACCTGTTAGCTTGGAGTGTTACATATGCATGAGGCTTCATCCTCTGGGGGAGAGGAATGGCTGCGTTTCAGGACATGCTTGCAACACTTCAAAAGGTAAAAGGCAACCTTGACAAACAACAAAAAGCAGGCTTTGTGTATTGTCGGCTCGGTGAAGCCTGCATTGGTGTGCGCAAGCAAACACACACGGCTAGTTACGAGTGCCCCCTGTGGTTGGTCAACAATCAACCCGGCGATCACCTGGGGATGTGTGTACACGCTCTGAAGACGGTGTGACAAGGAGGGAGCCAAGACGAGAGAACGGCTTCCTGAGTGATATTCAAAGTGGTGTCAGCATCTGAAGCGTGTTGAGGGAGGGCCACGCAAAAAAAACAAATGATCCCTGTGCTTGACTAATGCTGCTCCACTCCCACTGGAGAGTGATATGGATTATATCTCATGCAATACCTCCCACCTCTCTCACCCCACCACCAATTACCCCGTTCCATTCTACCCTTCCCCGGCAGTCTGGAGCCTTTTACAGCAAATTACGGTTTCTGTAATTGGAAAAACCATCACTGAAAATCCAAACAGAGACGGCATCTGTGGCTCTCCTTTTGCACCAGTCCTCTCCCGCTCCGCTCTCTGCCACCTGTCGAGCCTCATTGACTGCAGCTAATGCTCTGTTTTGATTGTGAGGAGTCCAAATATATTCATAAGATGGCCCTGTGCATCATTGGAGGAAGAGGACCAGGGAGTGCGAGCCCAGCCAATTTTGGAGAGAACCCCATTTGGACCTGTAAGTGGATCACTGCCGCGAAAAGTGCCATTCAGCCATTTAGCTTTAGGTAATAGACCCAGAAGTTGACATTAATGCAAATCGTGCTCGCTACGATGGTGAAGAGCAAGGAGGAAGACGACAGAAATCAAGGCACCCTGTCTTACACCGACGGGGGAGCTGACCTTTTAGAAGTTAAGTTGTGTATCTGATTAAATAATGAATGCCTTGGGAGGGGGGAGAGATCATCTGGGCAGGGTCTGACCTCTACATTTTGCTTCTGAGGCAATGACATTGGAGGATAGAAAGCTTCCTGCTGCATCTACTGCAACTTCATCTCCACTCCTTTATTCCTTTGTTCAATGTAGATATATAACGGCCACCGCAACAAGGCCTTGTACACCCTTCAGCTGAAAATATATATATATATATATATATATATATATATATATATATATATATATATATATATATATATATATATATATATATAGACAAAGATACATGGGCCACAATCTGGGTAAGTTCTACACAGAAAGAAGTACTTTTGGGCACACGGTGCGCGCTCGTAAATTTAACGGCAACATATTTTACTCCGGCTGAATTTTAAATTAAAACTGCTACCGATGTTAGAGACAAGCGGCTTTAGCTTTAAGATGAATGCAATACATTGAGAGAACAGTATAACAATTACAGCCATTCTCCCGTAATGTTATGGGGCCATTAAACGATTCAACGTAATCATTAATACAATTGACA
Source organism: Clinocottus analis (assembly GCF_023055335.1). Lineage (NCBI taxonomy): Eukaryota > Metazoa > Chordata > Actinopteri > Perciformes > Cottidae > Clinocottus > Clinocottus analis. The sequence goes on from NW_027175932.1 coordinate 5,157,148, forward strand.
GATTAAGCACGTTGCTGCATTTCTTTTGTCTGTCGTCTTGTCCTTTTTTTTGGTATCACAATTCGTTCTTTTACTTCATTGTATTAATTAGACTATTCAACAAAAGAACTCGCAAAAATACTTCCTCAAATGCTTTTGAAAGAAAAGTCATTTCATAACCGCTCTATTGTAGGACTTAATTATCTCAACCCCTGACTGACTTGCCACGGGAAGATTTCATCCGGAATGAAACACAAATAAAGCAAACACTGCAGGCACCGCTGTGCTACCAATTCTAAATGTGCGCCCTTGTTTTTGTATTAGGCTCTATTGTAGAAAGTAATCATCACTTGGTTGCCTTGACATGACATCCAATTAGCGGGCTACTCATCCTGATCAATATGAAATGCTACAGTAATTCACATGTCCTCTTATTGAAACAGACACTGCGAATACCAGTGTTACTGTGGCAACTTGCCGCCTCTTAATATAGAAGTTGGACTTGAAAAGAAAGATGCTGATGCTGTGATACTGCGAGATTGCTGTGGGGAGGACATGTTGGCCGAAGATGTCGTCTGGGAAAACAGACACTAAAGGGGGAACCGACACAAAGAGGAGACGAGTAATTAAGCCAATATGAAAGAAAAGGAAAAAACGTCAATTGGCACTAAAGGAAACAAGCCCGTGGATGAATAAGATTGAAACCTAACATTTCAAAGTATTGGAATTCAATTTCTAAAGACAGAAAAGGGTCCGGTTTGAAGCGTAGCCAGAGAGAACAGCTCCCTGCCTGGCTTGCTCAATCAGTAGCTGGGTCCAGCATCATTAGGTGATGAACAGCTGCTGTGTGTAAAAGGTAGAAGTGTGAATAATGTGGACGGAGTGGCACCTGGTTGGGGGGGGGACGACTCCACTCATTATGAGTCTGTATGGATGCCAGGAAACAAGCACCAGACAGGATGTACCGCCAACCGCGCTGCAGCTGAGCCTTGAGGTGGGTAGAGATGTGTGTATTCTTCGGTAAGGGCCCGGGCCTGCAATCCAGTCCAGTGGAGGTGACAACTGAGTAACTACAAATCAGGGAGGAGGCTGCGAGCTATGCAAAGAAACACCCATGCAGGCTGGATCCACAAAGAGTGTCCTATCTTACTTATACCCAGAAATCGGGAGTGTATGCAACATACAGAACAGGCGATGGCGAGCAGACGTTACATAAATGGAGCGGACATCGTGCACAGGATAACATATCTGCACTAAGGATCCGATTCATCCCTCCAGCTCTATTTGAAAACCCTCCTAAAGTCGTTCCCTCAGTGGAATTGGGACACAGCTTGCTTATGAGTTTTTAGGGAAACTAATACTCCTGTGCTTTATGTCTTTGATTAACAAAAAAATAATAATTAAAAAGTGGCAAAGCATCCAATGCTCAGGACGCAGCTATTACGGCTACACTCCCATTACGTCTTCAGGGCTATAGTTAGCAAAGTTTTTTTTGTTTTGTTTTGTTAATTATGTCGACTACTCAGCATAGTGGCAGAGCAACAACCATGGACATCAGAGAGTCACTTATTCCCCCTGTGCCTGGAGTGGCCTCTGTCTCCGAGTGTCCAAGGTCACACAGATCTATGACGATCCCCCTCTGACAGTAATTACACGTAGCCTCCAGAGAGAGAGCAACGCACACAAGGAAAATAGGGGGAGAAAAGAGAGAAAGCATTACCAGGAAGAGACAATGTGTGCAAGGGGGAAGTGAGACAATGAGAGATAAAACGCACACAGCAACAGATAAAGACCCTTAAAATAAACTGAGGATTAAAGAGCGCAATCCCTCAAGCGTCTCAGTGACTTGGAAAAACCATTCCTAATGTGAAATTAATCACTTATCGAGCTTGGGTAAAGATATCCATATGTGAAGGGAAAAAAAGCAGCACTTAAGAGTAATTAAATGTGAATAATTAAAATGGGAAAGGGGGGCAGAGGGGAGGGAGAAGAAGAATACAGAGCGCTTAAAACCCCCGGAGAATGAAAAGACATTAAAAACTGCATTTTCCAACAACATGAGAATCATTGAAAAGATAACGCATGTTCATTTACGAGCAGCAGTCGTGTAGCCTTTACTCACCACTGCTCTTAGCAGACCACAATAAACCGTAATACTTAAATATCTTGGCCTAGAAAACCGCCACATTCCCACATGGTTTATGGTTTGGATACGGCTTTTACATATACATGTTTTTCTTTGCATTTGTCTTCTTTATTGTTCTGTAACAGATGTACTTTCCACTTTACAACATCTGGTATCTCTTCCCACTGGACTGCCGTTATCTGCCGTCATCTGCTTCAAACTGCTTTTAATCAATGTTAAGGTCATCTTTTATACATTTCTCCCCCCCCTCCCTTTTCTTCTTCTGTATGTGGTGCTTTCTACAGACACCGACCCGATCTACTATAGCTCATTCTTACCGGGTCAGAATATTTATGGATTTGTCTTTTCATGATACAAACACTGGTTTCTACGTCATGCTGCGTATTGTCAGCATTACCATGCTACCTGGAATATTTCACCGCTTCTTGTTCCCGTCTTGCTGTGTTCATTTTCCCCACGTTGAATCGATAAAGCTCATCTTATCTTACTAAAGCAACGGTTTGAAGAAATGGCTTCTTAACTGCAGACAGAAAAAATGACTATCGGTCCCAGCTGCATTTTTATCTTTTTTTTTGTTTGTTTCTATAAATACCGCTGACTTTCAAAATTGGTTTTACTCGCACAATAAAAGCTGTAGATTATTGAAGTTAAGTAAATTGGCTCGCACCTACCCATCAATGGCAAAACGATTCTACTCTCTCCTTCAAGTTGCTTTCAGTGAGGCTTGTTGCTTCCAAACTGTACATCGGGCGAGACCGGGGGAAAGCCAGTTAGCCCTGCACTCCATATCATAAGTGTGCTGCATCTCAAGGAAAGTCAAGGAGTACTCCATGAATAGGTTTGCTTTACTGGCAAATGGAGTGCTGCTAGCCGTTGCCAAAAAGACAGAATTTTGACTCCAATCTTCAGAGGGAGAGCAGAAAAGGTGTCGTGTTGTTGAAGTGAACAATCCAGCATAATGGGGGTCTAAGAAGGTCGATTTTTTGATAAGCTGCATCAGGAAAGTGTTTGCTCAACTGTGTGGGAACTTGTTGGTTCTATTTGAAGACTCCTGAGCTGCATTAATGCTCCATAATGGTGCATTGTATTATGGTAAACCACAGGGATGGTCACAGAGTTGTTGCCATCTGAAAGCAAACTCATAACATACACATGCAATTCTTTTTCACGTGGTTTGGAACATCAACCGCGGCACACATGTGTTAGCCCCTCTATCATTTATGAGAAGTCTTATGTTGCAATCAGTTTCCGTCACAAGCGTATTTCTAAAATTCAGACTCGGCTTGGAAGCTTATGCAAGTATATAAATTCCTTCACTTCAGATATTGAGGGAAGCGAGAGAGAGCGAGAGGGGGGTGGAACATGTAATGATATTGCAAAGCACTCAGCTTGTATGATTTTACAGGGCCTAACACTTTGATGTGCTCTTCAAGGGGTTGGTATGACTTAATGTAGCTTTGAGGAAGCGTCAGCGAAAATGAAAGAGACCAAGGGAGAAAAAGAGATGGAAGGCAGGGAGGGGCAAACAACGTGATATGGAGGGAGATGAGGAGAAGGAGGCAGGGGTGAGGACTGGTCAGGTTGCCTCCCTGCTGAGAATAACACTTTTTTTTTTTTTTAACTAGCATGTAAGCCTCTTGGTGGAAAAACACCAATTAAAGGGGGGGAAATAAAAAGGCCCCAGCATTGCTGGATCATCTAAAAATCAAGCCTTTAATATGAGAAAAATATTAAATAACTCACAGCTTTCTTGTCAAAATACACTGAGAGCAGCAGTATAGAAAAATGCAGTTTGTGTACAATTTATTTAAATGCAACACTTAGGTTGCTGCTGAGAAAAGTGGTAAGTAATAGCAAGCACTGTTTCCCTTGTAGATAAAAGGGATGTACGAGAGATATGCTAATGATTCAATATTAAAAAAACAACTTTGATTTGCTCTTTGAATCCATAACATAGGGGGGAAATTCCACAACGCGGTCCGGCTGTACATATTTCCTGCTGACAGTGAGTGATGTTGAAGGCCTTAGGTTAACATGTACTGTCCATTTCAGCCTCTTGCCAGTGATAACACCTTGCACATAGCCTGAACATCACACTCCTGCTGACAGAGGAGTGAGCCTGAAGCAGCCAGTGGAGGTGTACAGGCTTTAGATTTGAATCTACAGCTCATGGCAAGAAGATGAATAGCAGATTGTGTGCGCACACTTTGGTAAGGGGGGCATGTAGAAGAACAATCGAGGGCCAAATTCTTCCAACACTCGTGTGTGGGACTGGATTATTACGGTGTGAGTGATAATTAGGCTCATTGGCAGTAAATGAAGGCAAATTAATTAATTACAGCAGTAAAGCAAACTGAGAGGTGGCCAAAGTCAATTTCATGGCCTCTGACATTCAACTGCCAGTAAAGCCAGATGTGAGAGGACGACCACCGCAGCCTATACCGCTCCCCGCACACAAACTGGCAGGCGATGAAGGGATAGTGACGGGCGTGTAGGCTTCAGATCGGTTCCAGCTAGTTTGTGAGCTCGGGTTTTGGTGTAATTGTGATATTTATGAAGTCCCAAAACCCGAGGTGTCGAGGACAGGTTGGTCTTAATCCTAATTATCCTTTCAAGACCATAATGATGATTAAGAAATGTCCCGAAACACTTTCTTTCACAGCCATGTCGCATTTCTCTGAAAAGAGGAGAGACAAATCTATTCTTCCTCATTATGTGGATCTTAAAATATCGACTGTGCGGGCAATAATAGCAAAAGTGTTGCTTGGTTACCGTTTCTGCCTTGGAAAAGTTGCGGACAACAAACTGCTGTGTTTTTTGCACTTCTAATTAAACACAGAAACATGTGTATACGTAAAAACACACCTTCATTTTGATATTGCAGAGGATGGCTCATTAAGTTTACCACCTAAAAGACGGACCGTTACCCAGAGCAAAAGAGAATGGAGTGAGGGAGGCATTATGTGTGCATTCATTCATGTACACACACGCATGCATATGTATTACAGGATATATATATGTATATACACACTGTGTATACACACACAGCGTGTCAGAGGGAGCAGCCATGTGAGAATACTAGGGATTGTTAGTTTTCCCAACTCCGAACTTTCCTCTCCTTCCCTCCCCCTGTCATTGATGGTGGCCAGATGGTGTGATTTATTCCTGTCATTCAGTTGTAATAACAAGCAGGACGTCCTTTGTTTGGTCTCTAATCGTGGCAGGGATGCTGCAGCAAGGGATGAGGCGAATGTCAGCCTGGTAGAGATAATTGCCATTCCTAAAGTCAGCGTGGTGTTAAATAAATAATAATAAAAAAGAGAGCGGACCCTTGTTCGCGTCGCCGACATTGATGGCGGTGATGGAGTAAAACAACATGTTAACCCAGAAATTTAAAGTTTGACTAATTCCAATTTCAATTTGTCACGTTTTCCGTGCCGAAGTTGGTCTATTTGACAAATATAAAAGTATGAGTCCTACATGGATTCATGCAAACACACAGGAGACAGTTGTGAACATACCTGTCTCTACGTCCTGGGAGTAGAAGTGTAGGGTGTCGCAGATTTCGGTGACGAACACGGCTCTGTAGTTGGCCACTCGCTCCTTCTCTTCTGTTACATACACAACCTCCTCGACTGGTTTCTCCTCATAATTGGCCCAGATCTACGACACACACACACACACACACACACACAGGAGACAAACAGGTCAGGGACTGCAGCAAATACCAGATATGTGCAATACAAACATGGTGCTGAATCCCTTTACATTGCCCTCTGTATCGTTTGAGAAACAAAACATAAAGGTATAAATAAGCACAAGAGATTGTGTGTCACATAAAAAATACTTTTTACACCCAATTGAGACATAACAGTGATTCACACAATTGTGACAAAGGAATGATTTGATCACATCTTTGTGAGAGCACCGGAATAATATCATGCCAAGCCAGGCATGGTGACGTATGACTCGACGAGCGCCGTAAACTCTTTTGTTGCTCATTATCTTGGGCCGAACTCAAACCTATGATGCTGCCAGCAGATGGGACGCTCTATTGTTTCTAGCACAGCTTTCTGATTCAACACAATGCTACAATGAGCCAATGTTTCAAAGAAATGAATAAAGGTTGTGGTAAATTCAATTATTAGAAACTGAATCATTTTTCGTGGTAAAAGAAGCCAGATGACATCAGCTTGCACTCAAAACTCCAGATGGACGCTAAGACACAGCAGAGACTGAAACTATTGTTCAAAAAACAGAAATACAACATGAAACTGTTTTGATGGCTAAGTCATTTTTCAGCTGAACATGCCAAACACCTGCCGGGTAAAGCTTCTTAAATGTGATCATTTAAACTGTAATTTGTCACTGAATATCTTTGGCTTTTTGGATTGTAGGCCTAATTATTGTTACTCAAATAGTCTTCAGTTGCAGGCCTGAAATCCAGATTTGATCAAAAATGTAAGTTGATCGATAAAAAGTGGCCTTTTTTTATAGTCTTGGGGGGTGAAATAAGAATTAGGTTGATACGAGACTTGAGATTAACTATGTAGTGTTGGTGATAATACAAGATATTATTCATGTATATAAATAATCATAGGTTTGGGAACTAATATAGTCAATGTGTTTCTTTAAAAGCATGGCAATATGTGTGTGTGTGTGTGTGTGTGTGTGTGTGTGTGTGTGTGTGTGTGTGTGTGTGTGTGTGTGTGTGTGTGTGTGTTTAGCTGCATCCTTTCGATTCTGCATCAAGGTTACTTCTCTTTCGGCTCCCCAGGAGAAACAGAGGGCAGGAGTCTCATTAGGGAGAAGTGCTTTGCCTTGGGCCACATATCAAACTGCATGGATGTCAGTAAGTGTGTGTGTGTGTGTGTGCGTTTGCTTGTGTGTGCGTTTACAGAGTGCAAGGGATGCAGCTGAAAGAAAGGGTGGTGGTTGTCAGACTGAATACCGGGTGTTTGTACACAGCTTCAAGTTCAGAAATGGTATTCGGCACGTGGACCAACACAGTGATGGTTGGGATGAAAGTGAGCTAATCAACTCCCTGCAGATGAAGGGGAGTGGAGGAGGTGTACAGGAGGAGACAAGGAGCGAAGATGGGCGGGGAACGCAAAAGTCAAAAAGTGCAACCAAACTTCACAGTGCTCCAACTTCTTGTGCAGCAGCAGCAGCAGCAGCACAGCTTGTTACCGTTCCTTTCTGCAGGCTATTTGGGAAGTGTTTACTTTTAAAGGTTACAGAAAGAGGGGAAAAAGAGGCAGACTGATTTTTTTTAATTATTATTTATTTATTTTACAGCACAGTGATATTAGCCAATTAGGGTCTGGCTAATTATTTAACTGCATGGTATCATCGAGTTAATTAGATTAGCTAGTTTTAATGTTGTCATTTTTCACCCTGCCTTCGCTCATCTGCAGAGCTACGCTTGTGTTAAAGCTTAGTTAATCATACCCAAGGCTTTTTTTTCCTTTTTAAAAAAAAATATATATTCTGGCTCTTTAGCATGCTAAGATTATCCGTTTACCTCATTGATGTGGTGATGTTCAGTGGCAAGGGTGTTACTGGAGCAAAATGTATATGTATGTGTGTGTGTGTGCTAGCGACAGAGAAATTGGTCAATTAGATTTGAAGGAATAAAAAAACAATCGTCATCGTTGAATTGATCCAACCATTATCCACGAAATATGTGCCAGAACAACTGAGCGCTGCTGCCCTGCCTCCCCGCCCTAAGAAAAGACAGGGTCATACTACCCAATAACATTCAATTATTCATCCCACAAATGCTGCAAAAAGGGAGAAAAAAAGGAAACGCGCTGGAGAAGGGGAAGGGGGAGAAAGCAGGTAGAATTTCTGGGAATTGAGGGCGAGCAAGGTTAATGAAGACTGAAAACGCATCCACGCTTCGTAAACCCCCAGATCAACCAAGATTTTTTTTTTTGTACGGCATGAGACGGGCTCGTGCATTATTAACACACTTGCACACAGCCATATGCACACATTATATGCACAGTCACAAATGCTGGAGTATAAACATGCTTCCCACATTGCAAGTGAGCTGACATGGCTTGGCTTTTAATCAAACCGGCAGCACCAATTAGGAAAGGCGAAGATTAGTGTGTCACCGTGCATTAGACTGGTGGCCATCAATGTGGCACCTTTAGGGTGGTGGCAAGTGGGTGGGCTTATGGTGGGATTGGAAACCAAGCACAGACACGCAGGCTTCCTGTTGACCTCTGGCTTTGTGTCGAGTGTGGATGTCACTGTGACAAGAGGCAGGTACGAAGACCGATGGGAAAACACATTGGCCCCCTCGTTGAAAGTTGTACTTTCTGCTCTAAGAAGCACAGCGCGTGCCGAAAACACAACCAGACTGCTTGATTGAAATTGAGAGGTTGCACAGCGACATACAAAGTCAGTGAAAAGACACAAACAGAGGGGGGCTGGTGCAGATTTGAACCAACATAGATTTGCAAGCACAAACGCCCAGAAATGCCTCCCATTCAATGTGGAATTTCTTTAAGTTGGCGTTCCTCTTTTACAGAGTGTTTATTTAAAATATATATTTACTCTCGATGGATGGGCGGCTGCAAACTGCAGCGTATTTGTATGCTGTTGCAGTCAAGAAAAAGGCTATTTTCCTCATTTGAGTTGATGACCAGTCTCCAACTGGACATTTGCAAAAAGCAGTTTTTGCCACTTGGCATCTTCGAACAACGCTCTTTGTATTGCTGCTTCCTCTGATCTCATTCAGTCTTCCGTCTGCTTTGGGTAGCGTTTGTGTGCCTAAGCACTGCCTGGAGTGATCAAAATACAAAGGCCCGCCAAAAGAAAATGAGCTGAAGTTGTGTACGCCTGAGACGAAAATGTTTTCATGAAAGGTTGTGGTTACCCCAAGTTGCATAAGTTCAGTTCCAAAAGAAAGCTTGGTGACACAATATTTGAAGTATTTGTAGTTCTGCCCGCTATATTTAATGTTCCTCAATGAGCATAATCTATCACACACACACGCTTTACAAAAACACGTTGTTATGGTAAACATTGACAGAGTCAATTGACTCCCCTCCTACCGCAATATTAGCAGCTCTGTAGAGCTTCATCTCTTTTTAACGCACAAATAAATGCACAGATATGTGCGCACACACAACCGCTGTGCCCGGGGCTGATGACCTTCCGTGAGCAGCCAACCATCCTGTTTGTTCCACTTGAATGCAGGTATGTGACTGCTGCTTCTGCTCTGCAACTGCAGCCAGACGCTACAGCCACCAAGCTGCCACAGACAATGAGAGAGAGAGAGAGAGAGAGAGAGAGAGAGAGAGAGAGAGAGAGAGAGAGAGAGAGAGAGAGAGAGAGAGAGAGAGAGAGGGAAAGTGGGGAGAGAGAGAGGGTGGGGGCGGGGGAGGCAATAGAAAGATGGGGAAAAAGGGAAAAGCGGCAGGCCATTAAGCTCGGGCTGAAAGGACAACAAGTCCTAATAATGGAGGCCAAGCTGAGAGGGATGGCAGGTTAGGCTGACCTTCACAACTCCTGAATGACAAAACACACTTACACCAAAGTGAGTTCAGTAATGCGGTGAGTGGGCGATGTGGCTCTATTGATGCACACGGTGACGATCGGAACAACATGGATGAAGCGTTCAATCATGTGTGGAGAGGTTTAGGCCTGTTTCCATTTCTGGTTAAAACATCTGTTTTCTCCTCTCCTCCCACCCATTCATTCTCTTCCTGCTTTTATTTCTCGCTACAAATCTATAACGCAGCTTTCCGACGACACCAGCCACCGTACCTTTTAACAGCCAAGAGTGGCCTCTTACATAAGTGAAACCTGCATGCCAAATGTCAAGGGCGCTGAAGGAGAAATACCTCGTTAGAGCCTAATCCTTACAGCAAGGCTCTGGTGGAGAGTCTTCATTTCCCTGCCTGGTACATCGGATACCTCGCTGACGGAAGAGAAGCGCTTCGACAAGAGCGGCTCTGCTTGGGAGAGCTAAGTAGGCTGCTGATTAACTTAGTGATGATTTGTCGGAATATTTTGTAATTTGATGAACAGTGCGGCAGCAGAGAAAGACTGAGCAAGTGTTCTACATTCATACAGTAGATTCCTACAAGCACAGGTGGGTGAATACACAGACAGATGGATGACTGAACACGCGCACAGTGCCAGAACAAGCGGGTGAGGGCTGGTTTGAACGCCGATTAAAGGTGGCAGCGTGTCAATTCTAGGAGTGTGTTTTCTGGTGTGTTGGTACGATTGCTCCCCGAAGTACACGCTTTGCACTTTGTTCGCATGCAGGTGCCCAACTTAAAATACTAATAAAGTAATAAAGGGTTTAGTTTCAACTTCTAACTGTTGAGAGATATTTGTACGGCAGTTTAAAATTGAAGCGACTCATATCTTTGGTTCAGATGTTCTGAACTAAATCTCTAAAAGTGGGAAAAACATGAAATTATATAATTTGAGAACCCACACGCCTGACAAATAAGAACATGTTACACCCTTTTTCTAATCAAACTGACACGCTCGGAAGAGAGCGCTCCTTAAAAAAGAACATTATGAGCACTATTCTAAATAGCCCCGTCTTCACAATTTCTCATTAACCTGTCTTAGCTTCACCGCCGCACTCGCGTGCATGAAGCGCTTGACAGCTGCGGTGTGCACATGTCGCTGCCCAATGATTCAAGCACACCTCAGTGGACAAGGCTGCTCAGCCCTCGCAACCCGTGACAAACTTTTGCACCTCTGACACAAGGCAGCTGTCGCAAACTAGCAGAAACGTGAGGGAGATAACGCAGAGTGGGGCTCTCGTCTGAACATTGTATTGTTAATTCATTAGCCAATCACACTTGGAGAACAATCGAAATCAATAGGAGCATGCTAGTCATAAGAGCGCACTTTGTAAATCAATTTGGGCCCCATTATATTCCTGATGAATCCCCTTTAGATAGAATGGTTAATTAATTCAACCGAGGGCACGTTTCTCTCTCTTCTGGTCTCTCAGTGTTCACTTGTAGCCTTTTTTTTTTTTTTTAGAAGCTCACTTCAAAAGGCTCAAAGCTTCACATAAGAAGAGAAGGGGGATCACATTTACTTACTGTATGACTCATTTTTATCCTTTTTAGATGCTAGCAGGGTGAGCTTCACTCGTACAACAATTCAACAATCAAAGAGACGTATTGGGAAGTGAGTGAAGGCTGCGTATTCAAATGGAAAAGTTAAAGACGGCCTGAACTCATTTTGCTGTAAATCCAATCCCTCTGGTACTCAATGTAGTAAAACACTCAGTCTCAGTGCTTAAATCTATCCAAAGAGCGCCGCTTTAGAACTCTGCATTTATGTTCTATTTCCGTGTGCAGGGTATTCCCTCCGCGATATTGTGTAGAAAAATTACCCCTGTAATTTACTGTTAGCTTGGAGTTTGATTGGTGTACAAAGTGAGAAAGAGCTCATTACAAATCTGCACTGCAGTCACGTTCATGAGCTGGTGTGGCAGAAAAGTGGAAGACCCTGGATTCCCTGTTGCTTGATGGCGTCGTCTGTACTGACGAAGCCATTAGAGGCGGAACATGAACAACAAGACCGACAATTGCTTCACCGAGGGGCAATCCGCCATAACACTGCTGCCTCCTCACAGGAACTTTAAATGAGTATGTTATAGTGTATGATTTTAAAAAAAAAAAGCCATGTATTATAACATCTATCTTACCATATTTAAGGTGCATGGGTAGCATAGAGTAGCTTGTTATTTTTGTGTTATCAATAATTAATTTGAACACAGTCCTCATTAAAGAGGTGAAAGGTTAACGGCCGCAATACAGGAAGTGCTGTTATTGCTAACTCGATGTAATAACATATAAAGATACTAAATATAAAGAACACCATACATCTAGACTGAGTGACAGGCGGACTACCAGGGTGCACCACTTGGATTTATTGTCGGTTTAAGAGTTCATTTGAGGTGCAGGGATCACAATGTAAGGGGCACAACAGACATGTTGTGGTTATTGATTTTGATTGGACAGCGAGTTGAATGACAGGTGTCAGGGTGGCCCAATCGCTCCTCCACCGTAAAGAGAAAAGACATTAACCCAACGCAACGGCCCGGCCCGAAGAGGCCCGCCTCCAAGGTTAAGAGGGGTGCTTGGTACATTAACCCTGATCGCTCACCTTGTCGTGGCGGTATAAGTACAAGCAGGAAGATGGGCGGCCATGGCAGCGCGGGGAGAATTGATTTACAGGAAGGAGGAGTTTTATTGTATGCAAGCTTCTTTGTCATTCCTTCCCCTGATGTCCTCATATTCAGACATAATGCATGGTAGCCTCACATCGTAAAACATATAGACTGGGCTAAGCACAAACAAACACGTGTATGTGCGCAGAGGCCCGGCCGCGGCCTTGGGACGAATGGGTCCAGGTTGAGCTACGACGTGGTCGCAACATCGGTCCTGCCGCGGGGGGCTAATACAGAACGACTGCTCGTGGGATTGCAAGGCCACACGCGTGTGGACACGCAAACGTAAAACGCCGGCTGCACACGGGCCTATTTGACGAGCTGTAAAAGCTGAAATCGCACACCTATATCATGCTTGAGGAGGCAATTGGTTCAACGCGTCAAACACACAAGGAATTCTAAGATTATTTTGTATAAACATAGTGCTGTTTGATTAGCACTTTACAATCAGCCATATTGAAAACAGTTGGTCTGCTGCCAGTTAAGATACCATCTGAGACATTAAGAGCAATCTGGAGAGGTGAAACTGATGTGATACCAAGATACTTTAATAAGGAAGTAATACTGTTTTTTTGTAGAATTCTGCCATATATAAATAATAATAATAAAAACCCAGAACCCCCAAGGAGATGCAGTGCTGAGATCTAGGTTCACGCCGAGGCTCCACCGACTCCAGTGGTGGTCAGTGTACCCCAGAGTTGAAACCAATCGATCCTAATCTTCCTAAATAAGATTATTAGAGAAGAAGTGTCCACTTTCACGTTCCAAGCCAAACAGTGAGGCGGAGGGAGGGAAAGCGGGGAGCGGGATGGAGGGATGAGGCTCTCGGATGTGGTTACTTAGCAGATAAATTATGCATTAAAACTGCACAGGTGGCACGGGACAGGGTTTTTTTTTTAGGTGAAGGGAGGGAGCCGAGCAGCTGGGGAATTCATAACGGGGAACGGAGGAGTGAGCTAGGAAGAGAGGGAGAAGAAGAGAGAGACGGAGATGCTGCCTAGCTTCATATCACGGCCAACAGATGTTCTCCCATCACAGAGGCAGCAGGCTGGCGACGGGGCTACTCAACCCCGGTTTACACGGCTAATATGAGCCCTCTTGTGCTGCGCACACACACACACACACACACGCACACACGCACACACGACTGTCGAGGGCTCGCAAACGTCCGAAGGCCATCGAGGTGCTAACTTGTTACACTTTTTAAATTGGCAGAAATTGATCCAATTACACACGTGCGCGTTGGGTTGAGAAGTGGGAGGAGCTTTGTCGGCCTGCTGACAAAGAACCACCGGCAACAAGTGCGGAAGTAAGCACGTTTATTGATGTCGCACTCCTCAGAGGCAGAGGTAACCGAGTGCTTGCCACCGACAGAGATTGCTGATGTGTGCGCGTGAACTTAGGGGGCATGGTGTTACCATGGAAACAGGATATGTGGGTGCATTTGTAATCGGGGTGACACATTAACATACACCCGTGCTGTTGTCCTCATGGGCGTCACCCTACTTCACCGGTATGGAAACCATACGGCCGGAGGGGTGTGAACCAGGCATCACACACGCACACACACGTACGCACACACACATGCACACACACACACACACAGTCAGTCAGTCAGTCCCTGGAGGCAATCACTCCTGCAAATGGATACTTATGTCAAGTAGGCCTCTTTTTGTCTGTGTTTGCTTGTTTAGTGTTTTTACTGGGGCAGTGAGCGCATCTATCCGCCGCCATTAAAGGAGGATCAAGCCAAACAAGATGTCGTCAGAGCAAAACAAAAGCAGCGCCGGGGAATAAGCATGCAATTAAAGCCGGCCAGCTGCAAGTGCGAGGGCATATGATACACACACTCAGTCTTCAAATGGCGTAAACAGAGAGAGGCTGAGAAAAGAGGAAGGGGGAATAGGGGGGGGGAGACAAAATAATTAAGCTGTAGCCAAGACAAACACTTTGTCTGATTGTGTATCATGATAACCTTAATAAAAAATGAGGCGCTGCTAGAAGGAGATTTGTACAAAGGGACACGAGCACTTGGAGCTTTGCTTGATTTCTGTCTGATAACTTTGTTTGCTTTGACGCCTTCCCCACTCCGTGCCTTTGCTCTTCACATGTACTCCCACCACAACAGCTATTCGTATGACCTTGATGCCAAATGGGTGACGTTACGTCTCTCATTCATATAAATACGCCTACCCGGAAAAACGGCATGCGGGATAACGGTGGGCTGAAATTAACAATGCGTTCACACCATTGAAGCCCACCCAGCGTGCCTTCCAGTCTCCCGTCGTTCTTTTCAGTCGTCCTCTGTAAGATGTGTTTATCAATTAAAGCGATCGATCATCGTTGATTATCGTTTTAAATCGGTGGAAACTACATAACGTAAAGAAAGAATAGGAGGAAGAGGAAAAAAGATAGAAAAGAGCAGATTTAAAGTAGGTTGATTAAGGTATAGGACTACATCAATGTCACAATGGATAAGCATGCAATTAAAAAGCAATTCGTCAACTTTTTAATTAACCGGCTTGTCTGTCCAAGCTCGCCAAAGTGTTGCCATAACGACCGGTATTCCAGAGAGGCGTTATCCTGTTATTCCTTCCTCCATGCGGGACTTCTGATCGTTTCTCTCTCTCTCTCTGATCACAGCTTTCACTTCATTGTTCTTCCGCTCCCTACGCACTCGCCATTTGAAGGAGCAAACGTAATAGAGGTATGAAAAGGAGGGAGCGGTGGAGGGAGGGCGGCAGAGCTTGTGGGGATTAAGAGAATGGGAAGAGACGCAGGATACCAGAGAGTGACAGAAGAGGTCAATATGGATGTGGCTATGGTGAGGAGCACCGGTGGAAAGTGAAAACAGGAGGGAAGAGAATAAAATAGAAAGGGGCAGGGAGGGGTGTTGGGGGAGGGGGTGGGGGGGGAGATGGCAATATCAAATCACAGGTAAAGCTCCTTGAAGTCGCTGAATCACTTGGCACATCTCACAAGTTGTGAGCAGATTCAAAGGTCTGCTGCTGCTCTCCCAGTGTGAGGAACACCTGAGCTCATCAGCCTCCTCGTAGGACCAGAAAGGTACCGTCATCTCCGTGTGTCAGAGAACAAATCCAAACTAATCTTGTGACAAAGGCATGAATCAACACAGCAACAACAGCCCTAACATTTAGAACCCACAGCACTAAAGGCATTTATTGATTTTTGCTTGTTTTGTACATTTGCCAAATGACCCCATTAAGTACTGACGATATAAAAATATCCCCCTTTACTGAATCATTCGGTAATTATACAATTCGTCCGTCTCGGGTCTCAACTTTCTTCACCGCTGTGGAGTCAAAATACTGCGCCCAAAGTAACATATTGGAACCGTGCAAAATGCTTCAGCGAGACCCGCGCTGACACGTAGATGACGTGGCAGAAATAAGCGTGAAGGGAAAGTTACGTGATGGGGGGGGGGGGGGGAGACACAAGGAAACAAATGAGAGGCTAAGAGAGACTGGTACAACAGCGGGAATCGGATGTGCAGCGATGACGAGAGCCTGTTTATGTAACTGCCTATCCCTGAGGCGAGAGAGAGAGAGAGAGAGAGAGAGAGAGAGAGAGAGAGAGAGAGAGAGAGAGAGAGAGAGAGAGAGAGATGGGGGAGAGAGACTCTGTAATATGCACAAAAACACAAAACCAGCAGAGTGGTCCCATTCTCTAGATTTATAGTGATTTCTGCAGGCTAGCCGTTGACTGACCTAAATTACTAGTGGAACATGTAAGAATTCATCAAATATGATCTCAAACCTGGATCTTCGGAAAAAAAAAGAAATGTGTCATGTCGGTGACAAAGAGGCGACATAGGAGGACAGGCGCTGAGATATTTCAGGTACCTTGTCCGCCCCGTTAATAAACCCTTCCTCCCTCTTAATTTGACTGATGAGATGGATTAAACCAGCCACACCTCTGATGGTCAGACAAAGACAAACACCCAAATGTGGAGGATGCAGAAGTGAAAACGCAAACGGCGCCATATACGCCCTCGCAAACTATTTCTATCAATATTTAGCAGTATTATGGAAAGGCTAAAATCAATTAAAAATAGAATGTATGGCTTTTGAAATCGTGGCGCAGAGCCTTAAAAAAACAACAACATTCAAACGGTTAAAAAGGTGCGTCAGAAAAATCCAATTCTTTCATTATTTCAAACAATGATCTTAAAATAATGACAGCATGACTCACACCAAATCCAGCCGGTTTAATCCTCAAAGCAACACAGCAGCCCTTCAGATCCTACCTCTCTCCCTGCTTCCATTTATTCATCCATCTATTCCTCCTTCCGCATGTCAACGTGCTCCAAGGTTGACAGCCCATGAAAAAAGACCCATCTATTTTCTATTAAGGGCCGGCATTTTCTCCGTGCTTTAACACACATGTTGAATGCCTTCCCACAAACCAGCAGTGGCATCCGTAGGTGCACTGGCATTTTATGACTTAACTAGGGTCACGAGAACATCTTTCATCGCGCTGGACAGTGTGACAATCCCTGAGAGGACACTGGAGACACTAAAATATGAGTCTCGCAGATAAAACTTGAGCGGACAGGTACGGCCATCTGCGGTTTGCAGCAATGTGCCTCCAATCCTTGGCGTGCTCGTAGAGCGCGACGCACACACAATGCAGCAAAAACACAAACGCAAGAATGTAGAAAAACACACACAAGAGAGAGACATTGTTTGCCCAGAGAGCGGTTGTCTGCCTTATCAAACAATCCACCGTGAGACAAATGAGCGGGAGAAGTTTTGTGTGGGTGATCTTGTTGGACATCTAAAGGAGGTGCCTTTACAAAGATCAGAGGACAGTAGGGAGAAAAAAGAAAAGAAAAAATTGCATCAATGAATCAATGCACTTAGCATTCTCCTTACAGAGAGAAGGCATTAGAGAGCAGGTGAGGTGAGGGGAGAATAATAAATAGGATGCCTAATTCAGGGCTTAGATTGGGAAAGTGTAAAAAGGAGGAAGAAACGAAGAGAGCCAGAGAGAGGTTGAATTAAAAAAGCAAAAGAGAAAGATGGGAACGATAGCCGGGTCGGCGCTGGAGCAAAAAAAAACAAAAACGCATGAATGAGTGGGAGAAACAGCGGAGGAGTTGGAAGAGGGGAACAAAAGTGAGAGAAGAGCCGAAGGATGAGAGCGAGAGGAGAAGCTGTCATGAGGCGCACAGAGAGAAAAAATAATAAATAAGCAAATGCATTTAGGAGTGGGATTGTCTGCTCAACCAAGACCGGTCTGCCAACGTGTGGAGGACTCAGTGTCTGTGAGCAGGTAATAAAGAGAAGCGATGAGGCGTTAGCATCCACACTGGCTCCAGGCTTCTTCTCCCCCATTCTGGCTCGGAGTCGACTGATCTGATCTGCCTCAGCCGAGCTGAATCCAGAAGACTGTGTGCAGATTGGTAACAAACAGCCTAAATAATAGCACATAATCAGCAAGGCCGCAGGTGTCGGAGTAGGTCCTTTTAGGTGACAACAGGCCAGTGGGGCAATGTAAACAGGGTCTGACCTTAAATGCTCATTAAATAGGGCAAGGTTTGAAGATCCCAACCGGCAGAGAGAGCATTTAAAATTATGTCCTCAAGAAACAAATGCTTAGCATTTCTTTACACGCCAGAGTAAAGCGAGGGGAAGAAGGGAGGGTGAGGGGAGACGCAAGGGAGGGGTATTTCACTGCCGACCCATATTAAATGTAGTTAAGTGTGGCTCCGAGCAGGGGCCCTAAAAAATGTCAAAGTGCGGTTAAATGACTATAACTTGCGCGCGTCTTATTTATTCTACCGCGAACGTGCAGAGCCCACACCGTTTGCTTTCTTCCCCTGATTAAACAAGGACGATTACAGAGGACACCTGAAGCAGAGGGGGGAAAAAATGTGAGGACTTGATGTTTTCACAGCATCTGCCCGATGACTCCGAAAATAAATAAATGTCAGTTATCTGTGGGGGGAAAATGTCATCGCTGCTTGTGCCCGTAATGGATGTTCACATGAACAGCGCGGCCAATACATCATGAAAGGGTTGTCTGTGCAAACTGCTGCAAGGTTACAGGAATGTCACCAGTACGGGTTCACTCAGTTATTGTCTAACTGATCAAATGCTTTTTGCCTTTAAAAGTAGCGAGAAAATATAATAAATAAAAAAAAAGGTAATATTTCACTTATAACGCTGATTCAATTAACGGTTGTTGCACAAAGAAAAAAAAACAACTTTGCAGGATCTGACTAATCAAAGCGCTGCAGTCTGAGGTCAAATGCTGTACGCTTGTGTTAAGATTGAAGGCTCACTGCCTGTATTCCACGCACTCATTCTAGTAAGAAGCAGTCAGCCACAACCAGTCCTCAGCAAACCAAGTGGAAAAGTGTCTCCTTACAGTGTCCCAGGAGGGGCCGACCACAAAAAGAAGAAAAAAAGGAGAACAAATAATCCCAACTCCAGTGAGTGCATGTCCTTCACACTCGCAGTCGCAGAGATGGTAGAGGAATTGGGACAGCGGAGGGAGGGGGGGGGAGAGAGAGAGAGAGTAAAAAAAAAAGGGAAGCCCCAAGATATAAGGGGCAGGGGGACGGAGAAAGGCAGGCGGGGAGACCTGGGGGTTTGTGTTTTCTAGTGCGGGTGGCGGAGCTGAGCATGTGTTAATCAGCCATAATGCAACACACTATGTCATATCAAATTATGCTCTCTGCCAGCGTTTCACCTCCTCTCACTCTTTTCATCCCTCTCTCACTCCCTCCTTCTGTGGCCTCAGCCCTCTCTCCAGAGAGCAGGGTGAATGGGTGGGGTTTTGCAGTTGGGTGGTGGTGGTGGTGGTGGTGGGGGGGTGGTGGGGACTGCTTGAGTTTTTCTGCACTGATGAACCAGAGGCAGCCGCAAACCTGCCCCCGAGGACCTCTGCTAAGAGCCCGCAAGAATCTTGTGCATGACTGGAGAAGGGAAAGCACAAGGCCAAGGACATCCAGACAAATGCACACAAACACATGTGCAGAATCATACACATAACAAAGAACATGCACACACACACGCAACTTAAAGTGAATAGACGCACAATGACACGAGGACAGTAAGGCCATATGCACGCTGCTGCAACGAAGAAGCAGCACAAGTACACACACACACACACACACACACACACACACACACACACACACACACAGACGAAACACTGCTCAACATAAAAGGCCTACTTCCTGTTTATCTGCTTCATCAAGTAGAATATTTCATCCAAGGGTGTGTGTGTCGCTCAGGATTGTCCTGATGTCCTTGAGACTGGACACATTTTTTCGGATGACATCTTCAAAGTCAGCGTGTAATCCTGCAACTCATGTGAATGTATAATTTAGCATGCAGAAGGTGAGACTGCTGAGACGGACTCGCTTCATTAAGTGCGTCTTATATAGTTTTTTTTTTTTTTGTTAAAAGGTTCTTGCTCATCAAAACAAGTTTTTGCACGCGTCACTTTGCAGGGGAGCCGGCCGTGTGCATGAACTCGCGCCCCGCTCGGTTGTCGAGGGAGAACGAGGCAGATGAAGATGGGAAAGAAAGAATGTTTGCATGTGTATTCACAAGACTGCAAGCGGAGCTGACAGACTGCTGAATTTGCAACTTGGAACTGGAGGGGGGGGGGGTGGAGGAGAGAGAGAGAGATAAAAAGAGAGGGGAGACAAGAATGGGGGGGTTAGGGGTGTAAATAACACACACATCACTGGGTCCACTGATCTCTTTCTGTCTCTCTGCCTCAGGGCACTAAGGGTCCAGCTTGCCGTCTACAGTGTGGGGGGTGTCACCGGAGAGTGTGTGCATGCGTACGTCTGTGTCTGCACTGTCGGTCTGCACATGCTCAAATTGGGTTCGAGTAAGCAGGAGAGAGAGAGAGACAGTCAGAGTATGGTGTGTGCACGTGTGGGCGCCTCCCTTCATCCTGCAACCAACTTTGTTTGTTTGTGTGCAGATGTGTACATATCTCGTTATGTAATCTTATAGCCCCGCGAAAGAGCCTCCGTCAGCTCTTCGCCGCAGTGTGGTAGGTGGTTCATCTCGGGCATGCCGCGCCGAGAACAAAGATCAAGGCAGTAGTGAACTCACACACGCAAACAAGCGTACAAAGATTGTGGCATAGTAAACAAACGGAGCGATAATAGTATGCCGTCCCACGCAAAAGCACGCCTCTGCACACATTGCGCACATATGAATGCAAAGACAAAATACGCACACACGGAAGCCCGGGAATGTGTGGTACAGTCCTCTCCATCTTTTTCAGAGATGTGAGGTCTCACACGGGTCACCTCTCCCATTGTGGCCACCCTGCAGGCAATGATGTTCCCTTGCTGTGATCCTGCTGTCCTTTCACACTTGCCAACAAACCCTGCAACCTTCATCATGCGTGTGTATTGACACGCTGGCAATGGGGGCCAAACGTTCACTCACTGAATGTGTTGATGGTTTCCAGGACGGGAACTCCTGAGCCACTGGCGGTAGCGTTCCGCGGCCTTAAAGGTGCGTCGCTCGGCGCCGTCGAGCCCTTTCTTTTGATGTTATTTTAAACTCACTGGACTCTTTCTTTGATTAAATACTGCAAATAATTAGTTGATTCATTCAAACATATTTAGATATTGCACTGTACTTTACTAAACCAATGCAAAGATGCTGTGGTAATACAGTATAGAGCTTGAAGCATATTCTTTAGAATCATCAGTTATTTTCTGACACGTTGTTAGTTAGCTCATGCTGCAGAGGCATTGCGCTGTTCTCTGGTTTCCAATGCCGTTTCTGAGGATTAACATAATCATCATAATCTTCATCAGTCTGGTAGTGGTATATTCTGCTTAGTGCCTAAAAGAAAACACAAGTTGGTTTTGAAAGGAGCACAGAAATAGCTGGTCCAGATGATGGTTTGACCGCAGTAAGTCGAGGACGGCTGACCCATGAGTCATCCGACTGTACGAAACCTCACAGTTGAAGCAGTGCGTTCAAAATAGATTATGTTGACCCAAAGAGAAGCCAAGACTCGTGTTAACATTCAAAACACGGGCGACACGAGCATAAATAGATGGCCCAAAGGTGCACAGGTGATGTACTGTAACTTTTGGCATTGTTTTAGGCCATCTGAGAAAGAGCAGAAATATGCAAATCACCTGGGACATAATGATTCTTCAGGCCCTCCGTCTTTGAGATGGCGGAGCAAAACGTTGCTACTGATACCATTTTATTCTCCCATTAGTTTTCTGGTATTTTTTGTTTTTTAAAAAGGGCCTGTGCAAATGGTTGACACTTTAATACAGTGTATAACTAAAGCCCGCCATTAAAGAAACAATACTCGTAAAGACTGAAATACATCTACAGGCATTCTTTTTCCTCCATTAATATATGTAGAGCATGTATTATTCTGCCTTGTAGTTTACAGGTACACAGCATTGGAGTTGAATCAGGACTTGGAGCTGTACTAACAGATAAAGTGCATTTATTTCTTATTAGAGCAGACCCAACGTTTGCTCACATAAAGCCCAACAATAGACTATTCTGAAATCCTTCAACGATGGAACTGAGGGAACGCGAACAAAATGAGCTCTCCTTGTGACCCTGAAAATATAACCAAAGCTGCAAAGACATATTACATTATATTAAGTGCAGCATTTCTCACAGCATTATTGTACAGAGGAGCCATAGAAGCAGAATGACAATTTCACTTTTTAGGTGTGCGTTATCAAAGCAATCCATCTGGCATTGATGGCTTTCATCTACCTATAGGCCTTTTTAATATTAATATTCAAAAGTGACCAAATCTCTCCTCAATCCTTTCAAAAAGGAGCTGAGATATTTCATTTTCTTCCCGAGAGAAGGAGCTTCTTCGGTCATTACCGTTTCTCTCGAAAAGACCGGACAGGTGCCCTGTCGAGTCATTAATAGAATATCACTTTCTGTCATCGACGTTGTTGCCGCCTCCGTTTCTTGACTCACAGTAAGCAATAGATGGAGGGATAGCGGGGAGAGGTGACATGAATGGTAATACAGGTGGAATATTCCTGTTTACCTCTAAAATGCCATTACGGCTCAACTCTTCACGAGGCCTAATGCAATCTGTGTGAGAAAAGTAATAACGGTAATGATTTCATGTTCGCCCCGAAAGCTCTCTGTGAAGCGAGCCCAGACAGGGACTAACGACCAAGTGGATGACGTCGAGATAAGACAATTTGCTGTAGCAGCAATGGGATTTGGCTAAAAGAGGTCTAAATTGGAGAAAGTGGGTAGAGTCAGGAACAGAGTCAAATGTACTTTATTTAATTTGACGCCTCCATAGATGAGCTACTTTAATAATAATAATCCAAGGCATTTTTCTACGATATTGCCTTGTGACTGCCACCTGGTTATTTCACTACGGGAGGGCAAGAAAACTCGGGAGGAGAAGGGGAAAAAAAAAGATTGCGACGCAGAAAGCATTTCAATGGCTGCGGGGCTCAGGAAAGCACTGAGCATGGTATTAATAGCAAAGGAACTGTCATCCATGGAAAACAAGAAAAGCTGCTTGTACGTAATTCTAGGTTGATTATTTACAGAAGACTGAGAACAGTCATGTAACAGGGAATGGTCTCCCATCGCATGAATCACATGTTTCAAGGTAAAACGGTGTTGGGGGGGGGCGGGATGCCAACAGTCACTAATCCTTGAGAGTGAGGCCAAACTTCCCTCTGCCTGAACTCAAAGACACGAGCCAATCAGCTTTGCTAAAAAGCCCAATTATCTTGCTTCATCCACAGCGTGTTCCTGTTTTTCCAGGTGTGTGTTGTGCTGACTGGTGAGAGAGAGCACAGCTTATATGGGAGGACAGGGAGATGCTGCTTTTATGCACACTCTTTGGTTAGATGGCGAGGTGTTTTGGCTTACAAGGCAAGGCTGCTTGACCCCTTGAGAGGGCGAGCCAGAGGCAATTGAAGTCAATTAAAAAAGAAAAAATCAAAATTGCAACGTACCGATAATCAGACTCGCTTACAATGCTGGTCGGCCAAAATTGCAGCAAATC
Organism: Clinocottus analis; assembly: GCF_023055335.1. NCBI lineage: Eukaryota > Metazoa > Chordata > Actinopteri > Perciformes > Cottidae > Clinocottus > Clinocottus analis. The sequence continues at coordinate 5,180,532 of NW_027175932.1, forward strand.
AAAGCGCTGCGATTTGCTTTGGAGCGCAGAAACGGTCGGTCTGAGCCATGTGTTGATGCATACTTGTGAGCAGGCCCTTGGGCGAACTGACAGACAAGTCGGTGGAACTTGCAACTCTGGATTCTCCTCAACCCCCACCCCTCCCAAAAAAAAGAAAGCTGAAACACGATTATGTACTTCAATCATGCTCCGTCAAGGACACGTCAACAGGCTCAATGTCAATAGGATGCTGCTTCAAGTACTTTGACGAGTGTCTTTGATGGACGGCTAAAGTATAAGGAACAGCGGCACTGGGTCCTCCTGGGTTCATGCTTACGAGGGAACTTTTCTTCCCCCTTCTCAAAAAGGGTTCAAGTCATTCAGCTGGTTAACTCACACTGACCACAGTCCAGGCCAAAGAAGGAATCGTCCTCCACGATGCAAAAAAAAACAAACTGTGAAGCAGCTGAGGGGAACAAGGGCACGACACGGGGCATCAGAGAAGACATTAATCCGGTTAATAAGAAGGCATTCAAAGATGATTAATTGAACGAGCAGTGGAAAAAAAAAAGAGGAGGGGGGTGGGGTGTAAATGAAGAGGGTGAACATATGCGAATCCACTGAAGAGGTTAAAAGAGACTGAAGGAAAGGGGGCGGGCACTGATGAAAGGAAGAGAGTCCTGTGACATGAAATATCTCTAACAGGGGTTGTCGTATCCTCTTTCTTCCGCCGTTCACTCTCTTTTCCGTCTTCCTCTCTCCCACTCCGAAACCCATCGGAGTGCGTTAATCTCCTTCAAGGTTGGGTAATTACAGGGAGAAGAAACCCTTGCTCAACAGAAAGCACAGTCTGGTTATTATTGAGGGGCCATTGTTGGCTCCCCTCTTAATAATTGGGCCACAGCAATTACCGGCACGCTCCTTTCTTCTGGTTTCAGCCATTAGGTTCCGTTCTTTCAGGTCGACGTACGCCCAAAAAGGCACACATGCTTTTCCACATTGAAGGACGGTTAAAAGCGCCAATTTGCGGCGACGTACGTCCCTCTCGTGACACCGCCTCCTCATCCTATTTTGTTTCAAATGGTTTGCTTTCAACATTTGACGCCTGCCCTTTGAGGCGCAGGCAAATATTGACAGGCGACACCTGATCATAACCTGAATAAAAGGCCTGGCTTGTGTCTCTGCAGTCAAAATAAAGCACTGCTCCCGATCCATTTTGAGTCAAACCGCTTCTAGCCTGTCAAATGTATTTTACTCAGCTGCAGCATGGGAATACTGGAACATCATATGAATCGCTGCAATGAGTCGTCTCATATTACAAAGACGAAATGCAGTGGGGTTTTTTTTGTTGCAACAACTCGTGTTTACAGAATTGCTTGGTAAGCAAGAATTTGTTTTTCTACCCCTAGGAGAACACACACACACACACACACTTTAAGAAAAGGGCATGAGCATCGCTTGGCAACAACCTCCTCATTGTTAAAAGAACGTGAAATAAGTTAATACGGTGTCTGTCAGGTTCTGTATTGTCGCTGCATCGTGTAAACGTTAGCACTGGAAGCACAACAATAGGTTCCGACAGGGCGACACACTTTGGCGAGATTTATGTAAACAATAGCGTCGCTATAAATAAACGTAATGGGGAACAGAATTAGGAATGTGCCCGGGCCTACAACTTGAGCCTTCAGCGTGCGTTCGCTGTGAGGACCGTTGCTAAATATTGTTCCAGGAGATGCTGATGCGCAAGATTAAAATCTGCTGAGCTCCAGAAAAGGCTTGTTTTTCAAACCCTTTGGAACGCTTCATTTAGAACACAATCACTGAGTCCCATTGGTCTCATTGTTGCAAAAACTCATATTCACTTAAGTCACTCGACCTAAGCAGTTTTGGTTCAGGATGCTCCTGCAGAAAGCCTCAATCCCTGTTGTTGTCCGGGGTCCCCGCTGGACCACCAACGCAAAGTTTTCTTTAATGAGTGCGTGTGCGTGTGCGTGTGTGTGCGTACACACCCTCTAAGTCCACTTCAATACGACAACCTTGTTTTCTTGCAGGGACGCCTGACACAGCAGTACCACTGATGTCTTCCATATCCACAGCCGTAGGGCCAGAAAAGAGAGGGCAATGAGAAAAGAGGAAGAACGGGAGATGCAATCTGCCCTACCTAGCCTCAACATCCTACACACAGACAAAGACCAACCGATGACTTCAAAAGAAAAAGAGAAAGAGAAAGACGAGGGGGGGAGAAGAAAAAAAAATCAAAGCTCTCAGCTTTTCTGGAGATGGTCTCTACGGCTTAATTAGAACACAGAGTCGCACCTTGTGTGCCTTCAAGTTGCATACTATGCATTCACACGCACATACAACACACTTCCCTGTGCTCTATTCACACAACACACTCTCCAGCGCGCGCGCGCGCACACACACACACACACACACACACACACACACACACACAAACGTGTCGGTCTGTGGTTGATGTGCGCGGCGGTGCCTGTGGCGAGCTAACATCAAACATAACCACGGTCCGTCTGGTCTACTCGGGGTTCTCGCAGCCCGGTCTGCACTCGGGTCGGATCAAGTCATAACCTCGTGGTGGAAGTCGGTCTTGCCTCAGCGCCGGTCGGAAACCGGCGGTGGAATTGGCATCAGTGGAGTCAGAAATGTGCTGTCTTGCTGCAGTCGGGCAGGGTCGGTGTGCTCACATCACTGGCAAGGTTTTTCCTTTCTTTTTTTTTTTTATAAATGTAATTCCAGGCAGAATGTTCACCTGCGCACCGCTCTCAAGATCAGTAGCTCTCTCTTTCACCACTTTAAAAAAAAGTTAGATACAGATAGAGAGCAGTTTGGAGATAAATACAGAGGCCAATAGCAAGAAAAGGAGAGTATGAACTGTGTGTTGTCAAAAATATTGATTAAGTATTGATTGTAAATAGTTGGAACATTTCCCGAACCACTGATACATCGGTACCAGTTGCCCTTTCCCGCTTGCTCTTCTCTCCGACATCCACTTGCAACACACACACACACACATACAGCGGTGCCCAAACAGCCCCACCTCCTCTCACTCAGTGTCGCCTTCTTGTTTCTCATCTCATTCGCTCTGATTGAACATCATTTGTGGGTCGTCGTTGTCGTGTTTTAGCCATTAGTGTTTCCCATGAATTACAGAGACAGTCTAGGTAGGACTGTCACAGTTTCATAATGAGCAGGACATATTTGAGCAGCTCGCTGCAACTGGCTCCAGGTCGGCTTGGAGGGGCCAAGAGTGGCCTCCCCCACTTCTCGAAGCCGAAGTGCTTACTCCGCCCTCTGCGAGAAAGATGGGGCTTCATGCTACCAACCCGCATCTCTATCCAGGGGTCTGGACCCTCCAGATGCGTCCTGAAACATGGACCAAGTCTCGTTTATCATGCTTTGTAGGTGGGCCGTTTCTGATGCGTCATTCATATTGACACTAGACAGCCAATGTAAGCAAACACACAACGTAAAGTTACTAGAAAAAATAGCCTCTTTGCTTTGCTCTCAAAGTGTACCAGATTGATGCATTTAACTTTTAAATACACAACATTATCTACTGTGAGAGCAGTCACCCAACACAGTCCCACAACGTCATGTGGGAAACACTGGCCTCGTTATGTTTTTTTTATTTTAAATCTAACACAACATTTTTTTTTTCTTTCCAATATCGATATTTTCAAAAGTCAGACATTCCAGTACAGTGACACTAGAAACAACACACTAACTATGACCATGACGGATTAAAGAGAAGGGGAAAAGAACACAGCCCCATCTTGGCTCTGGCAATACATCACGTTTATATGGGGAGAGGAGGCATTTGTGTCTCCTTAAGGACCCAAATAGGTAGACGTGAGTGGAAGGGAGCGAATGGAAAAAAGGGTAAAATAAATATGTTACAGAGATGGAGAGGAAGAGGACAGGGATGACAGCTGGCCAGGCACTTCATGCATCTGGCAGGGGTGACTCGTGGAGCCATAATGAAAATTCAGGGCGAGATCAGGATCAGTGTGAGAGACGCCTCCATCCATCAAAGGACTCCCATTGAGGGAGGCCTTCAATGATAACGGGGAAATATGTGGCTATTCTCACCCGCAGATGGAGCGTCTCCACATTATCTGAGCTTTAACTAAAGCTATTGTCTCCATGCTTTTAATGGACAACCTGTTTATGTCATGATTAAATGGTCACGCCAGATATTTTACCTTCATATGGATACACACTTTCTGGTGAGGAAAAAAAATAAAAGAGCTCAGTTTTGTATTAATAGAAGCCAAAAGGTCGCAGCACCACCTGTCTTAATTGGCTGTCGTGCTGATAAGGGGGATGGGCTTTGCCTTTGACAAGGGCAGTGTGAGGAAGTTTCCAAAGGGACAATAGGGAAGTTGCCGTCGAGGGAAAGAGTCGGCTGTTGCCAAAGGAAGCATCTTGTTGCCGATCCCTGGAAGAGTGCGTCTGTTTGTTCGCTTAATGGAACAGAGAGCTTCATGTTTTCTCCCCTCATTTCTGATCTCCATTCCCGTCGACTGCATCTTTACCCAGTGCTAATGAACGGCTAACGCGTACCGATGTTAAAAGGTGGAAGGGAGCTGGTTAGTCGTGCAGCTTGCAAGACAGTGGGGAACACACTCTGACAGAGAGAGTTTTATGAAGCACAGACTCAAATATGTCCCCTGACAGGCAGACGTGGTACACAATAGATCAGAAAGGCAGAAAAGTCCATCCTGATCTGATACCCCTGGTATGCTGGATGCGGTGACAAGGTTCAGTTGCTCTATATAGTGCTGGAGAAACATTAAATCATGGCCTGTGCCGGAAGATAATGCTATTCAAGACATTTATCTTGAGCCTTAACCTTTTCTCAATAATACAACGCTTGATGTCAGACTGGATACCCAAGTCGAACTAAAAAGGAGTAAGTCACCCACAAAATGACCATTTGTATTTCATTTACACATCTTTCACAGAGGATCTGAAACGGAGAAAAGGAAATCCCTGATGAGTTGAAGTAAATACTCCCACTATATCTTTGTTTATATGCTCACTTCTTCCTAACCACATGCATTTTCACTCAAATCTTACTATCAAGAACACTTCTGCCACAACCGTCCCATGCCGTGGAGATTTACTCTGTTTTTCGGAAAAACACAATTCTGTTCAAGATTTTAAGGTAAAACACTGAGTAATTGATACACAAATAATCATTTTAAGCCTGAAGCATTGCTTTGTTGAACATGGGTAAATACATAGAGGTGCTTCTTTCTTTCACCAGTTGGAAGCTAGGGAGTGTTGACAGAAAGTTTAAAGAGGATACACAGCAGTTGCTGCTCTTGCAGCTCGCAGAAGAGTCCTACCTTCTCCTTCCTCTCTCGGCACGCGTCCTCGGCTGAGACCAGAGTCTTGTAGTAGTTGCTGCGCTCTGCTGTGAAGTGGACCTTGGACAGAGCGTTTTCTACCAGGGCGACCGACAGATTCAAACCCTCGATGTGCAACCAGCCAATGAAGTTCCCTGCTTTGTCCATGCTCTCCACTTCAACTTCCACCTGGAACAGGAGAATAGAGCAGAGGGGAGAAGGGAGACAAGTTAGTGTCCAAGATTAGGTTGGAGATTCAATTACAGGAATGAAGTGAAGGTGGGAGTGTCCAGCGAGGAGACACCACTGTTTCTACAGAGTTTTTTCAGAGATCTTGTTCTATTCCTTTGTTGTGGATCAACAGAGGAATCAGTGGGATTGCTTTCCAGCATGGCACACGTTGGTTGAACACAAACAGCCATGTTGTGGCCTCTCCTCTTATTGCCCATTGAGGCCAAACTGTCCTTGACATTCACAGTCAAGCACTCATTCAAACTGTATTTAATAGGAGCAATTTTGGTGTCAAATTGCAAACACTGAATCTCTTCAATGTAGAAATCCCAAGATCTGCACAAACGGTAAGCGTTGGCCTTAAATTAGTGTTGTGCATGCACTTTGACTTTAATTAAGACTGAAAATTTTGCCATTCTATTTTTTTTTTTTGTAATGTAAATCATTTGCAATTAGTGACAGCAAAGTTGCAATTCCCTTAAGTTAACAAATGAGGGCAGTGAAATGGCTAACCCTGCTGACAGAGGAGGAAAGATCTCCCAACATTTCCCACGATGGACTATAACCAAATTCTGCCTATTCAGGCTAATTATCTATTCATTACATTTTGTTTCATAAGTGATGGACGACCGGGGAAAGAAGAGAGAGAGAAAAGAAGAAAAATCTATCGATTTTTTTATTATGTTTTTTCATCCTACTCTAAAGCCTCTCAGTCAGCGAGAAAGTGAGAGGGCAGGTGTGCAGAAGAGATAGGGAGAAGTCAAGCGATTAAGACTCGGGCTGCTTAGCCCTTCAGCCACAAGGGAAATCTGAGGGGAATTAAGTTTGTAAACTGCTCTGCCTTGTTCTCGACTAAAGTAAAACGCTTTTATTAATGAATACATAATCTGCTCTCCTATTAAGCTCAAAACTGACTACCTAGGCATATAGCGGCGACATACATATATTTCCACTTTCTAGATCCATCAAGCCATCGGCAGATTGGAAAATTACTACAAGGTGTGTGAGGCACAAGGTGTGTGAGGCACAAGGTGTGTGAGGCACAAGGTGTGTGATATGACATAATAGCGTTAATAGTAATGAATGTACTTGTCTGTATCATATAAAAAAGGTGCTGCTTGAATTACAAAAGAGCAGCCAGGACATTTGTCAAACCCTCCCAGGTCTTGTCCGTGATGCAATCTAAGTTCACTCGTGCCTCATCTGCCTCCGTTTGATCTGCTTTTTCTGATTCTCCTTCTCTGCTACCTCAGATCCTCGCCCCATGTTATCTTTCTTTGTCTCTAAGTGCAGACGCAGTTACATAACAAGGCTATTACAGCAGCACCGGTCCTCCAAGCACCCAAATGTCGAAATGGGCGAGTGCCCGGAAAAGAAAAAAATAAGGCAAAAAGGATAGAACCTACTTAACTGTCACCAACTGCCACGAAAGGCAACAAATCCAAAAATGAAAATAACACTTGACAGCTCAACACAACAGCCACACAAAAAAAATGGCAATACGGAGAGGAAATAAAAAGCTCCAGTGTCGGACTGAAACAAGATGTTATAAAGTTGTATGCAATGATGAGAACAATAAAGAATCTCTCAATCCTTGAGAACAATAAAGTCTGCACACTAAAAGCTCCTTAAACCATTATCGCCATAAAACAAAACAAAAGGGAGGAGATACAACCGTCATTTTAGCTGCCTTTGTAGAACGAGTGGAAGACTATTGACCCCCGATTAGCATTGTGCTTGGCAGGTGAGGTCTAATAAACGTTCATCAGCTGAAGTAGTTTAATCACAGTTCAAAAGGAGGACATTACACACTCAAAAGTCCCATTTGCCTGTTTGCTTCCATATGGCGGATGATTTACAATCATTCTGTAAAAGCTCTCCAAATCCTTCCGCAGAGATTTCAGTTAGGATGCAGGAAGCTATCTCGAGGTCAAAGAGATTCTCTCTCTCTCTCTTTCTCTCTCGCTGCCCCCATTCCTGTGCGCCCGTACGTTTGCGTGAGGAAAATAGAAGTCTCCTGGAACAACTAGATAAATGTGATGAATGTAACGAGCATGTGGCGGAATCACACAGCCGGACAAGTCACATCCATCACGCTTCCACGGGGTCAGATGAAAACATGCAGTGATGAAAGAGAGGGAGAGAGAGAGAGAGAGGGAGGTAAAGATATGCTGAGGGGAGGGAGTGGTTTAAGTTGAATTATTGGTAACAAAGATGTGTTTCAATCCAAATAAAACCATATTAGTCTTAGCTTTCCCCAGACCACTTCAAAAAGATAAATGTTGTTAACCAAACCGTAAAAGGCCTGCTACAATTCTATGACGAGAGGTGGCGAGATTGTACAAAGCATTTATAATAGTATCCACAAAGGAATCAGTAATATACTAGAATACATGAACAATGACGTGATTGACATGCGGCAGCAAAGGTAATAGGTTACAATCATATACAGTCCATCTGTAAAAGACGCAGTGAAGCCGACTTCAAGTAGTCATTGAAGTCACATCTGTGGTCTTATTTATCTTCATAGGATAGTGCCGTACCCAGACTGAAGTCAGAAAAATATGTAAATGATAAACCTTGGGTGACCAATATCTTGAAAGCATCATTAAATCAAATGAAGCTGGCATTCCACCAGGCATTGGGGAAGAGAAATTAAATAATAGAAAGCTCAAATGGGAAATTAAGAAGGACACGTGAATTCATTAAACCAAAGTGGAAGCCCAATTTTCCACCAGCAGATTAAGATCAACTTGGAGAGGCTTTAAACCCATGGCAGGATTGCAGAGCGTTGCTACAATATGTTGCACTTTAATTGAAAAAATGGACTAACAACGGCTTGTTTATCCATCGAGCAATCATTGCCAATAACCAGAACTTTATCTTAATGATTTAGAGGGTGCTTCAAGGCAGTTTATGTCTTTGTGTAAGAGGATTTTGTTCCTTTATATTTTTAAAACAATACTTGTATCAATTATTTTATCTGTTTTAGCTTTATCTGTATTTAAATTATAGTGTTTGTGGTTTTTACATAGATACATTATTGTTAAGAACTGTTTTTTATATTTGTTCCATCTATAATGCAACAAACACCTGAATAGAAATACATAAAACAAAACAAAAATAGTTAAGGATTATAGAAAACCACGAAAAACTGCTACTGTGGGTTTCCCGCTATGCTTCCCTGCTTTGTGTGATGACACAGCGCCGCAGCAGAGCACAGGAGCCGGATCCAAGACGGAACAGCTGAGTTTTACAAACACACACACACACACACACACACACTCACACACACACACACACACACGACATTTGAGATCCTCATCCATTTAAAGTAAATAGCTTGGGTTACAATGTGGAGAGGACAGGGGAGGCAGAGTGAAAACTGCTTTGAGTCGAGCCCAGATGGTTCCCAGTGGAGGCTTCCTCCGAGCCAAAATGGCTCCCGCCGGAACACAAATGGGCTCTGGTAATCTCATAAACGCTGGGATTGTGTCGACACAGTGGACGGAATAGAGAAAAAAGCAAAAATATGCGCGCGCGCGCACACACACACACACACACACACACACACACACACACACACACACACACACACACACACACACACACACACACACACACACACACACACACACAAAGCCATGCATGTGTGCGTGCGGGGCACATACACATGTGCAGTCATTCTCAACTACAAAAGACAAAGCCATTTGGTACCATTGAAGTGAAACCTGGCCCGAGGGCACGTTTTAAAACTGCAGCAGATTTAATTCACTTAGCTGTTTGAAAGTGAATTAAAAAAAAATCCAAAAAAAAAAGACTGAGGTAGGTGACACATCATGTCAGAGCCAAAACCTGCACTAAAAGAAAATGAAAGAACACCGATGGGTTGGCAATTTAAAAAAATTGGCAGGCGGTGGGATTTTCTTTTATTACCACATCCCAAACAAAAAGCATGTTGAATACCTGGAAGGGGGGAAAAGAACGCAGCTAACGGATAATAGTTTAAGGAGAGCAGGGCGTGTCCACTTTTGTGTTCAAGCCATTTAAGACTCCACAAGGTCGAACATGGCACCCGGGGTCAGACGCTCAAAGCAGGTATTGCTTTATGCACACTGCATGTGCCATGCATTCTCTGGAGCAGGGCATATACATAACGCAAGAAACAGAGGAGATTAATCTGTCAGTCAGCGCTTTCAATCATTACTCACGGTAACTCTTGCACTATTTAAAAAACGGGTTTTACTGCATATTCCAATTACTGCGATCACAGTTATCACCAGAGAGATTTAGGTCCGCACGAGTCAAATTACCAGTCCTGGTCGTAAAAGTTTAAAGGCAGAGACGGAGGCAAACATAGCATTTGTTATTCGAGTTTACTCCAGGCTGCTGCTGCTGGCGTGTGAGTGAGTGAGAGAGATAGTGTGTGTGTGTGTGTGTGTGTGTGTGTGTGTGTGTGTGTGTGTGAGAGAGTGTATGTGCTTGTCAAAGAGGGCTCTGCAATGTGCAGATGCAAGCAGTGAACACCACGAAAAAAAAAAAAAAACAGACTGGCAGGTGGAGACGCTTTGGCATGTCTTCATTCATTCTCATTAAGCAACACAGAGGCGGCCGCTTTTATGGCTACTCTCCTCTGCCACTTAGCTTGGCTCGCTGAAATCTCTGTGTGTCTGTACGTATGAAATCAAATCAGAGTAAGAAAAAAAAAATCAATAGTTTTTAAGTAGCAAGTCCAATGATGTCGGGGATAATATTTATGTGTTTTTTTTTTTTGCGCTCGCCTGACAGTATTTGAATATTAAGGGTTTGAGTGTTCATCGCATTAATGAATCGGGGTGTATAAATGTACTGTATGTCAGCACACTCGACTGATATGACAAGGGAAGGCCACGATAACTAACTGTAACCGAGAGTACAAGCGTCGGTATTTTCATTCTCTCCGTCATACAATCCCGCTCATCTTGCTCATCACCATGACTCAGAGAAAAATAAATACGACAGGCGGACGAACGGATGGATGAAAAGAAAGTCAGAGACAGAAAAATGAAAGAAAAAAAATGAAAGAAAGACTGGAGTCACTCCCACCTACAGCCCTTTGCTCATCCAGCAGAATAAGCCATTCATCAAACTGAGCCTTGGAGAAGATTGAGGGGAGTGATGTGGAGGTGTGTAGCGTGTGTGTGTGTGTGTGTGTGCGAGCGCGCGTGCTGGGGCAAAGGGATCAAACCTCCTCTCAGCAATGAGTGCTCCTAAGCCCGAGATTGGAGGTGCAAAGTGGGGAGAAAGAGAAAAAATGGGAGAGCAATCAGATAATCGCTATACCTTAATTCATATGCTTAGCCTTCCCCATTCACTTAAACGAAGAAGAAGAAATCAATGGCTCTGGACACTTAATTCAGAGTCATGAGTGTCGCGTGAAGAGGACAGTTTTTCCTTTATACGGCCACATGTGGATTGAAATACAGAAAGCCGAGCACTGGCGTGTCGGCCTCGCTGCTTTAAGACCAGTCTTGTGTGAAAAACTCTGTTCAGGGGAATGAACGACCCCGTCCTACAAAAAAATAAAATAAACAACATCTCACAGAGTTTCTTGAAATGATGCATTTCCACCCCGGAGCGAGACGTCCATCCACAACTCAGATTTCAACCAAAAATCAATACCTCCGGAAGGTGTTCCTGTTGGGCGGCGATAATTAATCAAAGTTAAATTGCAAACTGAATGAAACTGTCCAGAACGACATATGAGCGGGGAGCAAAATAATTAAACTGACAAGTACTACTAAGTAATAAACGCGCTATTAGTGTGACAGAGTCCCGACGAGCCATGACAGCTGGGCTAAAGGGAGCTCGCTCGGCTCCACAGTGATCCTGTAATACGTGCGTGTGCGAGACTCCCAGCGCGTGTGCTGATAGGTGTGTAATTGTTTGCTCGCCGGAGAGCAGGAACAACATCTCAGTAACGCTGTCACCGCATTTGTGAGGGCACTGACAGTGTGGACAGCGCTAACCAGAGAGGAAACGGAGGCTACGTCCTAATGTGTGTGTTTGGTAATCCTTGCTCGCAAAAAAAAAAAAAGAAGGGAAAGATAAGAAAAATGACAAGCTGCTTGCTGAAAGTCAATCTTCTAAACACCCGAAGCTGTTTACATAGAAGGGCTGTCATTTGGTTGAAAAACAGTGTGTCACCCTCTAAAAAATACTTCCCACAGCCCATTATCTATAATGCACGTCCATTACTAAGGTCCATAAACTGCTGTTAATGGAACATATTAGTAGCACATCGTAGTGAGGAAACGGGGTCATATGCTAAGTCCCTTAAAATAAACGGCAGCTATTGAAATATAGTCACTTTTTCAGGTGTTGTTACACTGAAGGCCTCCCGATAAAGAGACATAAAACCAACAAAAGGACGGTTCTTCCTTAAGTGCGACACTTGCTCAGTACATATCGCACTCCCTCCCACCAGAAATGCATGAATATGAAATGGGAAAATGTGTTGGCATGTCACTGAGGTATGATTGAGAGAGGAAAGGGCCGATAAGTTCTGGAAGGAATCTATAAATATAGATTCCTTTTCTTTAAAGAAAGAGAGGAGGGGAGAGGGAGACACAGAAGAATAAATTAATGAATTAAACAAACCGCTATTGATCCCTTAATGGCATAGATCAGGCAGGGATGTAAATAGTGTGTTAATGGGGCTTGTAATTACGAAAAAAAATAATCCTCACACACAGTGAACAGCAGCAGGTGGGCTGTGAACTGATGACTCGTGAAGCTCCCACTGAAAAAAGAGGGAATTATGGCCAGAGAGGGTAAAAGAGGTCACTGCCCATCGAACAGTGGCAGAATGTGGGCAGTGATAGCGGTCCTGTTTTTATTGACATCTGTTAAAATGATTGACCTATTAAAAGTTTCAAACACTACGACATCATAACGTATCCATTGAAAAACACTGAGCGATCTTGAAAAGGAGAAAAAGACAATAGTAGCGGATAAGTCAAGTCAAAAAGGTAAAACATTTTCTCAAGCAGATAATAAAAGGAAGAGCATAGTCTGCTGGTTAGCAATGATATTCCCTTTTATCACAATATCCACATAAAACATATTCTAAAAACCTGGAGGAAATAGACTACAATATCAGCAACACAAAGCCAGAGGGATTTCCAGAATGAAATGAGGGAGGATGAGGTGAAGCTTCCCTGTCGGCTGTCCTAAGCCGGTGGGACTCCTGTGTGCGCCGGTTATTGACCGTCCCGGCTTTTGGCAATCTAGCAGGACAGCTAAGCTCCAGGCCAAGGGCTAAACCTCTGGCACCAAATCCAAACTAGGTTGCTTCATTAACTATCAGACATGTTGATCAAGTAAAGCTTAGGAAGGGGGGGCTCTAAACATCCCAAAAAAGAAAAGAGGGATCATGCTATCAGAACTAAAAGAAGTGAAACTGGCACGGTTTGTGTAAGCCAGAGCATCAAACTGTTAATACTATACTTTACATTCAGTACTTTAGTATTAATAAGCAGCATTCAAAATCTAAAAGATGATTAACACACTATAATGTAACTGTAAGCAGGCCTGAGGGCACTTAAGTATCCATCAATGTATGTTAAATACATTATTAAACAGCTATATCTGCTTAAAACAACATTATAGTGTGTAACATAGGGTTTATTTGCTATTTATATCATGCTCATGAATGCTAAATAGGGGGTACTTGTTGCCAAACAACATTTCATTGTGCAAGAGCAACACATAGGTGGAAATCGAGCGCATTTGATGATGACAGCGGAAGAAAGAAGCTCTCCATTTGCAGCGTGGTGTAAAGAATGGATGGGCCCGAGCTCAGCAGGATATTGCCGTTCACAGCGCTGACTGCAGAGTCGAAGTGTATCTCAATCTGGCGGCCTAAACAACTTGGTGGCAGAGTCACACTTCCTCACATACCAACAGTCTACAGTTATAACAGCAGCAGCACCAAGGAAAACAAATCTTCCACCGGCACCACAGCAAACCACAGTGGCCTTCAGTGCTGCAGGAGCTAAGTGATGTATACCTGTCCACCTGTTTCTGGAGTAAACGGCCCATCTTTTTTTAAGTTTGAGGAAAAGCAGTTAAACTTGGCGAGCTTCTTTTTGGGAAAGCATCAATATCATGTTGGAACAGACTCCAACGTTTTAAAAAAAGGCAAAACCTGCTGATTCAGATTTTCTTTCCAAGAACTGTTGCCAGATACAAAAACATTTTTGTAACGTTTCTTTCGTGGAAAGAATTAAAATGCAAGTGTGTTTATACACACAACAACTTCTCCGAAACGGCACCAAGTTACAGTACCATCTCTCTCTCTCAAACAAATCGTAAAGTTATTCCAATCATTTTTAAGGTTGGTCCTCCTGGGCTCATGCTGTTACAAATCGCGAAGCTCCGTGTCTTCTTCGCTCAAGCAGAAGAACTTTGACCGACATTGAAGCCCACAACGTGTGCACAACGTAAAACTACTGTGCACACGTGTCAATCCGGCGTCAATGGAACAGCAGTATGCACACTGGACAGGAATGTGTTCCTGACGGTGTCAATGTGTGTGGAGACTCTCTCAGGGTGATCAATGTGACTCAGGGGGGTTAATACATCATTGTCAGTTGCAGGTTGATGCCTGACGATGGCAGGGGGGGGAGAAAAGTCCAACGGCTTCTCTAATGGCCAGGGTCATTAACGCTCAGGCAAACAGGCATGATCTCCCCTATTACACCTGCCTAAGTTCCCATTAATGAGTTTTACATTCATCAATAGGTAATTGATGTTCACCGTACGGACAGTGAAGGTGTGTAAAGGTGAAGTCTGTGGAGAGGGTTAAAGGAAAGCGATGGAGCAGCCAGCTGCATAAGTCAGACGTACATCCAGTTCATGCAGGCGGGAGACAACATATAGCCTGGCCTCACTCTTTCAAGTCTTTCAAGCTGAGATCGAAATATGTCCGCTCCATAAATTACTGAGAGATTGGAGAAAAATTAGGCTCTAGGGTTGATCCGATCAGAAATCAATAACTTTCTGTCAGAATAAAAATGCTAACAGCAAAATTGTACAAGATAGTAGTGGCTATATTTCCTTGTGGTCGGCCTTAGTAAGAGTTAATATGTTGACACACGGAAAAACTAAAAGCGAAAGAGATGCAGAGGCAGAACAGTCATTCAAAGGAGGGCTTTGAAAGATGTATGACCCTTCACAGAATAGCAGTCGGAGCAAAGATGGACAGAGAAAAAGCAGAGGTCAATAGTGAGTCGATCAGAGCGGTTGTCCTCTGCCAATGACCTACAGTAGACTACCAAACTAAAGCAATAAATTATAGAGAGATCTCCTGCCGGGGGGTGTTTCAGGACGGCGCCAGGCATTTTAAGTGGCATATTGTCAAAACAAATTTGTCCCTTTGCTAGTGACACACAATCTGAAACAACTGAATGACTTTGCATCCTTTTATCATTTGGTGGCTGTTTGCTCAGGAGGTATGTGGAGTGGGAGAACGATCCATTAAAGTCAATGAGCTAGTGAATTCAGCCATTATCCTCTCAGATTGCAGTTTGGAATGTATTTTCAGCATTGATCAGACACAGTTGTAAACCATTAAAAAGTACACACAAACAAGGTCATGCTGAATTGTACAAAAAGGAAATTGACTCTGGTCGGAACCTGCGGGCCTTTATGATGCTCACTGACCTTCGTGAACTTACTTCCCTCCCCAAAGCCACAACATGTACAACAATTAGACACCATAGGGGTTTGACAGGCACCAGCGCGATGAAAAGGGTCAGGGGCATTGAGTAATGCAAGACCGCTGGCTATGAAATGACGGACTACGTTCAACATCAGTTTCTCACTATGTGCCCTAACGGATCAATACTGTTGATCCTTCAACTAAAACACTGTGCATGGCTGAGGCCTCCCATTTGAGTCCATTACCTGACTCCCTTTGGTCCTGTCGTCTCGGGTTGAAGTCAAAAAGGAAAAACTGTAATAGTCGGCAAACCTAATCATGCTAAACCTGTAGTTAAATGAGTTTATAGATCCTTTGTTACCCAGATGGAAGCACAGCACAGCCCACACGCAGCACTGGTAATGGCTGAGCGATGGCACGACTCCATGTTGGGCCTTAACAGCCTGGTTATTAAAATCAATAACAGCAATAACTACAATCCATCTCATTTTTAAGAGTGGGGCAACATGGCCTGCCGGTCGATGAATATTGAGCGACATTTGTAATATTACTAATATCATATAATTCCCCTTAACTGGGCGCCGAGAGGGCGCAGGTGGGAAAACACAAATTGAACTGGGCTGCGAGTTATTGAACGGCGGTTGAAAACAAATGCCACGTAGCACTGGGAAAGTTATTACTTTGGAACCGTTTTCTCATTTTGTCCACGCCACCTGGCTCCTACCGATCTAAATGGAAACAAAAGGGGAGGGCGACGCAAAATTAATCGCCGCTCTGGAAACGTTGGAATGGACACTGTAGTTTGATTTTCAAGCATTTTTTCACTTAGTTGCCAGAAACACGTTGTGTTCTGGGTTGAGACGTCCAGCATCTTGAGGCCCCGTGGGGTATTGGGAAGCAATGAGAGGTAAGAGTCCAAATCTTCAAAATCGCTGCCTGAAGCAGTGAATGCTTGGTGGGAGCAGTCAAGCCACATTGAGCACATTTAGGGGTGGTCCAAATGATTGGGCAGGGCATTAAGCCACATTACCTTCCAAAATGACAGCGTTGCTTTCCTTCAGATCCATTTACAAATATACCTTGGAGTACATAACCGATAAAGAATGGCCATTATTTTGCAATCACTGAGCAGTACAGCAGCGAGGAGAAGGAAATAACGACGCCATGCTGTCCCCGAGCACTGCTTTTGTCGAGGAGCATACTATATCCTCCCGAATCATCATAGTGGTGACATGTGAAAATGCTGTGTAAAACCTCTGTACTGTGAAATCCACCACATGAGCGGCGGTTTCTTCACTCATGCTCCACTTGCCAGAGCTTTATTAATCAATTTAGGATTTCATAATGGAATTTTAAATATGCATGATTCTGTGGCTGCAATGACCAAACTACGGTGGAGTGCCATGGCCCCATGTAGAGAGAACCGTGGGGTGACATGATTCTTCCATTTCAGTGCACTGACGGCTGTCGCTGATGAGGGCAACTTTAGTTGGACAAAACTCAGCTGGAGTCTAGTCAAAGACAGAGTGGGGACTAGTTGACAACATCAGAAAAGAGGCAACCCAAAAATATTTCTTGATTTGTTTAGTTTTCTTTGATTCAATAGGACAATGTTCAAAATGGATGAATTAAAAAACAGCAAGCCAAATCAGACGCGGACATTAATATACAGGAATTGTGATGCTGCTTGGGTTCATTATTCACTTCCAGCCTACAGTAGTGACAGAAATGTCCACTTGCTCTGAAATAAATGTAAGTTCAATTACCTTAACACAAGCATTCTGTCAGGCAGAGAAAACTACTGAAAGAAAACCCAATGATACACAGCTTTATCGCCGATGATGGGGAAGGAAAGAAAAACATTTCTACAGCTTCTGGCATCATGGCTGTGCTATTTGGACTTCAATGACCTCGGGAGGGGGGAAGATGGCGGGTGAAAGAGAGAAGGGCGCGGGACAATCATAGCCGGGCCATCATCATTTGTCTTCACCTCCTTTTCTATCCTCTTTCACCAGTTGACACGGCAAATGGCACAGCCAGCCTGTGTCACTCAAAAAGCCATTTCTGTCCTCCCAGACCCTGCCTGTGCTGACAGAGTGAGAGAATGAGGAAAAGGGGAGGGGGGAGGAAAAGAGCCAACAGAGGCATTTTTCAACATGGCTTTTTGTCAATTTCTGCGTGCTTGTCAAAAATGAGAGGCATTGCCCGGTTGCTAGGCTAGTTGAAGAGTTGTTAGGCAAGGGTGGAAGTTGGAGTGTGGGAAAAGTGGTGGAGACGAGCTTGAAGAGGTACTCCACGTTTCTATAAACTAGTAGTAAAGAGTCAATATGAAGGCTGCCACGAGTCCTATAGACAGTAGGACATTGGGACTCCATCTAACTGCATTTAATCGAGTTCAAAAGGCAAACAAAAAAAGATGGCAGATGCAGGAGTCGAGAAGAATACGCCTCCTGGTTTGGAGATTGTCGCTTGCACACCAACTATGAGGTACTCAGAGAGAGCATATTATAGCCAAGCAAAATGAATCTGTCATGTCAACAGGTAGTATGAGATCATATAATAAGAAATGATGATCTGACCTCAGTCAGCAGCATGCAAGATGAAAACCTTGTGACGAATCGTCCTATAATCATCCTTCCTTTTTGGCAAGCCAATTCAACCTCTCTGCAAGTTCCATCACGGAAATGGCAACCGACGATCAACAGATGAGATAGCGGATTGAGATGGATGGTGCGTGGTTGTGTGTGTGGGGGGCGGGGCTGAGGGAGATGGATTGAATGAAGTCATGCCTACTTAGGAGTCAAGCAAGTGTCTGTTGCTGGACTGCAAATGATATGATTTGCGTTTGGACCAGTCTGACTGCAATAGCACCTGCCCCATGGTAATTTTGATCTGATCAATGTGCCAAATAAAAGAGATGGCAGCCACCTTGCAGCGTGTGCTTGGTTAGCACACCCACCTTCAAGGACATGTGCATTACTTAACCACACTCTTGAACATACTACACAAGTATCAAGAGGGAATAGAATTAACTATGTCCATGGAAAGGCAGGTTGTTTTTTTCCGTCTTTCATTGTTAATATTCGGCATGAGCCTTCAACCCACAACACCTTCGGTTTGTTCTCAACTTGTTTCTGTGACTTTGTTTCCATCATCTCTTTCCTCGCTTTTTCTCCTTCAATTTGAGGAAGGAAAGAAAGAAAAATAATCTGAGTCAAAAACAAGAGTGGGCCTCCAAACACCTCTATAATGAGGAGACCTAAGAGGGAAGTGGGACTAACATTTGGTGAATGAGATTGAGCGCACAATGGAGGAAGAAGTGAAAGTGGAAAAGTGAGGGATGAGAAGAGAAAGGCGGAGAAAACTCAGGGACAAAAGTGAGTGTTAAAGGCGCAATTTTGTATTTTCTTTTCTTCTCCATCCCTCCTCTTCCTGGCCCACAAGACTACAGAAAGGCAGATGCTGTTAATCAGCACTACCTCAGAGAGGACATGCTCTGACTGGAAAATCAGCTCAAAAGGTACAGAGGGGGAAAAATAATAAAAGAAGCAAAGTTTAATTTAGCTATTCATTCATCACACACAGGGCGGCTGGACTGTACGACACAAAATTCATATCAAGGTATAGTTTTAATTTCACACAGTAATAATCTATCTATGGGACAGAAACAGAAAATGTGTGAACAGATGAATTCAAGTAAAAGCTTTTAAATTACATACATTACATCAGATGAAATTGCTCCACAGCTGGGATCTCGGAGAATATGGAGAGCAATGAGTGAGTCATGAATCAGTCGACAATGCCAGTACTGCGTTATCCCTTTTAAAAAGGCACCTTCAGGGCCAAAGCTCATGTCAAAGCCGCAGCACAATTAACCGTTCCTTCCTTTTGCTTGTGAACACCTCGAGCGGGATTGTGAAGTGTGTGCGCAAAACATGGCTCATTCACAGCTCGATACGTTCCAAAGCAATACCATACAATGGAAACAGGAGGCAAGAGGGCCGAGTCGAGGGCACATGAACAAAAATGACTTCCTGAAGCCAAGTGATGTCACTAGTTACTGTAATTTGGGTTTATCGGCGTGGTGAAGGCACTAATTGACTTTTGTTGCTTATAATTCAGGTAAAAATGTTCCTCAAGCTACCGCCGTCACCATCTTTGGCAAGTAGTGTCACTATGGAAACACGCGATCTTGTCTACTACAGCATCTGAGCAACAACCGGGTGTCTATTTGAGTGTAATCCAGCAGGATAATGTACAAAATAATGACAGGAGTTTTGCAATGAAAAAGACAGCACAAGTGTGTGTTGAAACGTGCTCATACTTCGGATGAATTCTATTGAACGGGCACACATCCACAGCGGACCACAAACGATTGTTTCCTGACACATTTGGCTTGGGAAAAAAAAAGCCTTTTTCTGCAGAAGAGCTTTTAAAACCACCAGGTGTGTGATATGACAGCTCCAAATAGGATGGATAACGGTCACTTCAAAAACAGGCAGCAGAGCACACACACACAAACACACACACACACACACTTCAAATTCAATTCCAACAATGTGGCCACAGGCAACGGCCGACACCGCACTACCACCACGGAGTAACAAGCCACAATAATCCCGTGGCCAGCTCTGCACTCACGCTGTCCTGACTTACTGCTTGAATACCCAACGAGGCACATTTTAAGAAGTAAAATGATATGTGCCATTCTTGTCTGAAGGCTGTTGTCTCGTGGCGCTTCTGCTGAGTGAATAAGGTGAGTAATCAATTGTTTCCTCAAAAGAACATTTGAAGCAATGTGTCTTAGTGGTTTCATCAATTTCCAGTCTTTTATTGCAGTGCACAGCTGAGCTGCTAAATAAATGGATGGCAGAAGGGTAATAGGCAACAAGAAAAAACAAACAAATGGCAGCACTTGAAGACGAGCGTCGAGACGGTGCATATTGAAATGAAAACGGTTTGTTAAACAAAAAACAAAAACCACCTGAATGAAACATTTGAGTCACCCTTTAGCAGAAAATTGAGCAAAACTTGAGATACTTGTCTCTACTAGAGCAACGAGTTGAGTAATGGACCGAGAACACATGGGCAGTACTGAAGCAAAAACAGTTCGTAATAAAGATTTCCTTGCTCAGATATTACAGGCGGCTCCCATACGTTATGACAGGACTCTTTTTAGCTGATTTTCAATTTTTAAAAGTGACCTGCTGATTCAGAATTTGTCCTTGTTCCAATTTTCCCCCAAAGAAGCTAAAATTGACGGCTTATATCTTTGGAACTTTTCTTTCGCGAAATCTAGTTCTGAAATACAGCGATAGATTTTCAGCAGGATGTCAAACAATGTGCGTCAGGATGTCCACCCCGACTACAGTTCAAGTGACCCACACTGGTGCCAGTCGGAGGATTGTAGTCAGTGGCATGCGTGCAACAGAGGTCTTTAAAATTACTTCAAGCAAACAATGGCAGAATAACAAAGAACAAACTGACAAGATACATAATGTAGCTGAGCTATATAGGTCACACTTAATGTAGCTGCTAAATGTAGACAGCCATATATGTAAGCATTGTGGAAAAGAGGTGGAATTCGTCCATGTGTATTTGTAAAACGTTCAAGAGCCCTATGGAGGGCTTCACGGCTCATTTAATCAATCCCCTTGATATCATGTAAAAAGTAAAAATTTCACTGCATTATAAAACCACAGACATGTATCTGAGTATGACCATATGTGACTGTGTGCAATGCTTTTCCCCAGATACGGGTCTAAGAGAGCAGAAACAATTTGACGTTGGGGATAGTGCAGTTAGGAATCCATCTTGAGGACGATCTGCCACTCACAGTTATTCTCTTGCGCAAATACAAAAAAAGTGGCATTTATATACGGGCACTTAAAATCCTACCACCTCGAGAACTGAAGCATAGCCGTAAATGGGTTTTTATCATAAAATTGCATTTTCCTGTGAAACGCACAACACACAAATACGCCTGTCAGAACACTACTGGGAACACAGTATCAAAACTGCAGCCGATTGGCTTTTTTTTTGTTTGCGTTCTGCTCAGCAAAAGTAAGGAAAAAGTGCTAGCTCTCAAACAAATCATGCCTGTTCCATGCTGTGCGGATGTACCAGCAACCGTTACGTAGTCGTCATCAGAATTGCATGCAAAGTGTGTAAGTTTACAGCACATGCATCAACACACAGGCAATCTCATGTCAGCCGGATGTCTGCCCTCTACCAGTCCCTAATTTCCTTTCCCATTGCTCAGGGCAGGCTAGCCATACCAGTGTTAATCCCCAAAGCTATGCAGAAGTGCTAACATGCAAAAAAGGATTAGAGGCAAAATACGAGCAAAGCAGCTTGATGTAGAATAAAGGCACACGGCATTTCCCATTCTCCCCCCATTCTAGATCACTTCTACGACCTAATATTCAATATAGTCGACTTGTACAGCATGGTGCCACTCCCCTCTTAGCTGACACCACCGTTTCCCCACTCTTGTGTTTTCACCCACCAGCACATGTTGGCATGCGTAGTGGTACTTTGGAGAACTCAATCGACAACCAACCCTCAGCTGTCCTTAGTGACTGTAAGCGGACTGTGTGGGTGGACTGGCTCAGAGAGAATGGACTGCTGTGTTATTGACTTCAATTTAGAAAGTGCTGCATGCTGCTTTCACCCCCCCTTTACCTTCCTTTCATAGCCGGGACCCTGCTGGCCGCCAGCCGTAGCCTACGGTATTTGTGATTGCACTGCTACAAAAAAATAACCCACACATTTAAGCAAGGTTGCAGCGCATGGAGTTAAGGGAGAGGGGTTTCCTATGACCCATATCCCTGTTCCATTTCACTTGGCTCTCTCCTTCACCTAAATGTATACTTTTTCCTCACATTACTTCCTACCTTCAAGTCCACGGTCGCTTAGCAATATTGTCGACATCCACTCCGGTGTCTGTTTCTCAACCTTTAGCCCTCCCTCTCCGGCTTTGTCCTCTACCTGCTTGGGTGGACAGCTGCCGAAGTGTTGTATTGTTGGAGGCTGCAGGTACATCGGCACTGAACATTTGACGCTGTGCTGGCTGCGCTCATAGATTAGACACACTTAGCTTGGCTTCTCAAATCCCCCAGTATGGGAAAGCGATGGAGGCAGAGAGACAGCGGATATTACACAGGAAAAATAACTGGCTGGGAGGTGAATACTCGTATTAGAGGAATGGACACAAAAATAAATCTCCAGTACACACACACACACACACACACACACAAACTCCCACTGCTTCCCTGGAACTAAAATGTTGATGTTACAACAAAGACCCTTTATAACTACTTGACTGTGTGTGTTTTTCTCGTTATTATGTACACATTTGGGGAGAAGATAGTTCATTTGAACACAGATAAGGTAAACAGGGAACTATCAGTAATGAAATCCAAATTGAAAACATATTAGAAAAACGCTCCGTTCACTCCCCCCTGTCAGCTTTCTAACATTGGAGAGCAGTTCTCCATGCGGTGGGGTGTCCACTAAAGATATCTG
Source organism: Clinocottus analis (assembly GCF_023055335.1). Classification (NCBI taxonomy): domain Eukaryota; kingdom Metazoa; phylum Chordata; class Actinopteri; order Perciformes; family Cottidae; genus Clinocottus; species Clinocottus analis. The sequence goes on from NW_027175932.1 coordinate 5,203,341, forward strand.
GCACAAGGCAAAATACACAGCGAGATAGATGAAATGGCTTACAAACACACAAATGTGGTGGTGGAAAACAAAGATTATTGTCATGTGCACACACACACACAGAATCTCGATCTGCTGGACAGTGCTGGCGTAATCTGGGCGTGGACATGTGGGTTTGAAAAGATGAAAAGCCGTTTCATTCTTCTCTCCCATCCCTGGGTCTGTGCAGTGACAGGCCTCAGTATGGCTAATCCTCCCCTACATGGAGCTTGATGGAGATTCTGGGATTACCAGCTTCAGAGAAAAAACACTGTTAAGAAGGTAATTGTGGCTGTGAGTATAGGGAGGATAGTTGAAGGTCAGGGCATCATAGTGGGAGACGAAAGAAAGGTGGCCACTTGGAGTATGAAAAATGACCCGGGAGGAGGTGACGATGGCGTGGTGGTTAAAGATAACCTTGCAGGCTTCAATTCATGTCAATAGTGGAAGCTATGGAGTTAACAGACAAACTAAGGGATGCACGTTTGATCCAATAACCTCTAGCAGCAGACTTTTCAGACTTGTCATTAAATAAAGCGAAAGTACCATTATCAACGAAAGATGAGCTAAAGCATTTGTTAGAGTGCACAATAGATCACAGTTTTGAATCCTTTTTGATCCGGCACAAACAATGAAGTAAACAGAGACGAGTAGAGGTAATGTAAGAGCCCAAAATGGGACTAATGTCATATAATGTGGCAGAGTAACAACTCACTGGTTAAGATTTTTGTTTTGACAGAGCCAGGAGCACATGAAAGCAAAAGAAGGAGCGAGAGGGGTGGCACTGAATGAAGACGGCATCTCTGCTCTAAAGGAGCTAAAAGTCGAGAAGATTTAGTTGCTCTCTCAGCGGTGAATTACTATGTTTTTACCTTCACATTGCTCTGAGAAAGAGACATCCATTTCCTACGGCCTGGCAGTTGGCAAGGCAACATTGTGATGAACGCACATACAGGGATGCTCCATGAATCCCAATGAGGCCAGCTGACCAATGACGTGGCCAAGGCCAGACATGAGGAACATTAGCATATGGTGGGTTCAGCATAACGCATTGTATCACACACTCTTCAAAATGATGTACAGTATACTGTAATCTTAATTAAAAACTCAATTCTTAAAAATGAATGTGGCAGTAATTGGTGATTGGCAAGGTTTAAAATGTGAATTCATCATGGCCAAATCCCTATTTCCAAATAGGCATGAAGATCTCCTCCTATCTAGCTATCTTGGCTCATGCTGATTGGGTTAACAGTGCTAACCTACTTGTATCTTTCTTCTGCTTCCAGCTAACACGGCGCTAGGGCTAATCCCTGCTCTGGCAGCCCGTATGAACACAGCTCGACATAATAAAGCCCATTAGTCTGGAGACAATGGCTGCTAGCGAAGCTCAAATGCTGAATAACACAGGATAGAAGAAGAAAAAAAAAGAAAAAGAGTGAAAACACTCATCTTTTACTATGTGCCCTCAGTTGCCTTGACCTTAAACTGCCCCTATTTGAGATGGCATACACCAACTCCCATACAAAAACATATGCTGTATGAGCAAACACAATTAAATTGGGACTGCCTGCAAATAGTAGAGTAGCGGAACACTGAAAGAAGTAGAAGTTAAGAGAAGGACAGAGTTAGGAAAAAATAGGAAAACAAATAACTGGGAAAGAACAAGGGCAGTGGAATAAAAATGCAAAAAGGAGGAGGGAAAGAAAAAAACAAATGAATGGGGCAATGGACAAGTCAAGAATAGGGATAGTTTAAGAAAAGACGAAAAAGAACAACCGAGAACTAAACATCGCAAGCATATAAAGCATAGTCGTGTCATAGATAGGGGAACCTAACCTTGCATCTCAATAAAAGTGCCATCTCAATGCATTAATTGAAATGAATGTTCAATGTAGGGTATTGCTGAAAATGTTATCAATATATGCACGCTGCATTGAGTGGAGACCGAACAAGGTCAGTGAAAGCAGACGAGCAGGACCGAGCAGGTAACGGGGATGAAAGAAATCAACTCATCCAACCTGGGCTTACGGAAGCCACTAATATACCGTATTGGCTATTATAATCTCTTGATACGCTGGCATATGATTGGTGTGTGTCGCTGTGTGCGTGTGCGCCAGAGTGTGTGTATGTGATGAGAAATGTGATAAACAGGAAAAATCCCCACCGAGCAGTTTAAGCCTTTACTGGGACACTGATAGTGTGTGTGTGTGTGTGTGTGTGTGTGTGTGTGTGTGTGTGTGTGTGTGTGTGTGAGTGTGTGTGAGAGATACATAATCTCTTGCAGAATTAATTCCTGGAAATTGAAATGAAAATGGGAAAGGAAGTGTCTAGAAGCGGGTCCTTTGCCTCAAGGTCAGCGTCGTAGACTTTGGGGTGTGTGTGTACACATGTTTAAGTACGGTGGCCTGAAAAATCATTTGACAGTGTGGGCAAACAGCCACTGACATTACTGGAGACTTACACACACACACACACACACACACACACACACACACACACACACACACGAAAATGTGTCATAGTTCTCAAAAGTCAAGACAAGCCCAAAAATAGTGTGCCTCTTGTCTCCTTGAAAACGAAATCTCTCTCTCTGCCTCACAAACGCACACAAACAGAAAGCCATATGCTTGCCTCAGGGCCTCTACTGTAAATCTTTGATCCCAGCAATGGCAGAAGCAATGACATTATCATTAGATCTATCATTCAAACTGCACACTCCTAAACTCTTGATTGTCATTGCTGTTATGCTATACTGCAGGCCATTCACCCGAATGGAGCCAGTGACAAGCACACACATGCAAACAGACCCAGGCTGCTGACCTACATGTGACTGGCCGCAGCCCAGATTCGCGAGCACTCACCCCAGGGGATGGGCTCTGTAACGTTTGCATATACCCCCTCGAACACGCTGGCGGACAAGCCACACCAAAGTAGGTCTCGCAGTACCCCCGAACTACACCCAGTGCCCTTCTGGCCTCGTGCGTGGGGGGTGGCTCCACAGAGCCTCTAGTGAGGCGGGAGAGGACAGGGGTCGCACGGCAGGAGCATGTGGCTGGCATGAAAGCGTGAAGGTCCCGCATTTCTGACAGCTCATCAGCCGCCATCGGTCAGCAAGTCCTGGAAGTGAGGCCTGACAGCACGCTTCTTGTCAAGCCAGTGTATGTTTGTGCTGGCAGAATATAAACCTCGAAAGACACTCAAAGTCAAGCCGTTTAGCCAGGGCTATACATTTCTTTGCGTTGACCTGAACCACCAAATCAGATTCAACTTGGAAAGGCCACTGGCTTGGCGAAAGGCTTTTATCTGGTTTCACCTCCTTGCCAGTTTCAGGGCACTGTGCACATGCTGGACCATGGGAAAACCATGCTCTGATCACAGAGTTTGGCTGACCATCAAGCAATGTCGACCATTCCGGGCCAGGATCAAACTATAAAGCAAGTGGTTGACCACTTTTGGTCAGTGGAGCATTACGGAGTTTGGCAGGCCATGACCCATGCACCATCAGTAGTGAGAGAGCAGAGTGTCCACTGACAAGGGGAAAAATAGAGTGAGAATAGAAAAGAGAGGAAAAAAGAGAAATAGACGGGGCGGGCGCCAACAGGGGGGGGAGAGAGAGAGAGAGAGAGAGAGAGAGAGAGAGAGAGAGAGAGAGAGAGAGAGAGAGAGAGAGAGAGCTGTCCTGGCAGCGCTAGTCAGGTTACGGGTCAATGGAGAATTTTGGTTAGATAGTAGTCTGGGATGTACTGTGCTGGGTGGGTAAAACACCAACCTGCACTCATTCTGGGTCACTTGCTCATCAAATGGTGGCACACCCACACCTACAGGCACAGCACAGGCACCATCTGACACACAAATAAAGCTTACGGTGCCAGTAAGCAAACTGTTCTATGCTCTGCGTTTTTTTCGTCATCAATAATCACACAGAGAACAACACGCCCTCATTTGCAGTTGGCTTAACGGACAACAGATCAATGATTGATGTTTGAGCAGCACATTAGCCCCGCAGGCTGCATTTGTGCTGAACTGCTCTTGAACGCCTGCCGGGACCCATGCCCACATTATCTCATGTTTCACTTGTTGGGAGAATGCAGTGACGGAGATGCAGCAGTGCAGCACGCCTTTTATAGGAGCCTCCACATGGCCGCGGTGCTAGGGAATCCCTGTGGCAACTAAAGGAAGTCGCCTCTCTGTCTTAACAAAGGAACCCCCCCCTCCTTATACTCCTGTGGCTGCTGCCTTTGCTGTTGCATGAGCTTCATAGAAGCCCATTCGCATTTAACTGAAGTCAAGGAGAAAGTCTGTGTGTGTATATGTATAATATAGGAGTTGGCTCTATACTCCTGTGCCGGTGGGAATAACGTACTGCGCTACAGGCAGTGTGACCTTTTTGAGCTGGCGTGCTTTCTCTATCCACTCTCACTCTCTCTCTTTGACACTCAGACACACACACACACACACACACACATCAGCACCGTCACCGCTAGCTTTACCAAGCATCAATTACCCACACTGCTTCCTAGTTTAATGGCAATGGAGGGGTTGATGGGACAGGAGGGGGGTTGGTTTTGCCTCTTCTCCTGCGGCAGGAAGGTAAAGCATGTCTTGTTTTCTCCTGTTCGCTTTCCTGAACATGACCTTTATGGCTGCGTGCTTCCTGAAGCGACAGTTTGTGCTCAAATTGAGGGTTAAGGCCTGCCTGTTTAGAGCGCTCTAACTACCTGCAAAGGCATGCATGATGAAAGGGTCATGCTGCACTTGGTTCCCGTCACGGTTTGATTGTCAGCCTCTCCATCTGATAAATGGTATTAATAACGTAATCTAATCAATGTCTAAACAATCTAAACTATGAGTTCCATTGCACTGAATCAAGATTGAAAATGGATATGGCTTAAATCTCACTTAATGCCCTGACAACTTGTAGGAGATTGTATATAAAGAGTGACATAGTGACGGACAAAGAGTGAGCAGTGAGAAGTATAGACGCTTAGGAGGGTGAGGGTGGAGAGGCTGGTGAGTGTGGCTCAGTGGTTAGCATGCCCATCTTTCAATCAGAGGGTCGGTGGTTCCAGTCCCAGCTCCGCTTGTCCATGTTGTTGTGTCCTTGAGCAAGACACTTAACCCCTAATTGCTCCCCGTTGCTGTGTCTAGGGTGTATTGAGCAACATTTTAAGTCTCTTTGAAAAAAAGAGTCAGCTAAATGACATGTAATGTAATGAGTTAATGCACAAAACAAAGCACTACTCCAAGCAGAATGCGTCAGCAGTCCATTCATGTTCCTTTATTTTATACTGAGGGAATAAACGTAAAGAGAGCGCAAAAGATAAAGAGAATCAAAGACAGAGAGCGAGAGAACAGAGAAGGGAAAGAAAGAGAGATAGTGTTATGAGAGAGACAGGAGGAAGAGGGAGACAAACAGTGTCCTGTCTGCCTGCTGTTGCCACCACAGTAATACTGGAAATGTTTGTCAGACTTGTTGGAATGGCTGGATTCATACAAGGGGAGGAGTGGGTTAAAATATGGTTGCTGTGGGGATGCCACGGTCCATCTCTGCCTTTCGCTCGGACAATCCGTCTATTCCTCTAAGCCACACAAAGCCACAGAATAAGAGACTGTGAGCATTTTTTTTTTTTAAAAAGGGAGCAGAGGACAGCAGGAGCAAACTGGTTTTTGAAGAGGTAGATCTCTAAAAAGGTCTGAGTGCTTTGAGCTCATCCAACTACCTCAGGACACTGCAGAGAGAGCAGGAGGGAGGCAGGCAGAGAGAGAGAGACAGAGAGAGAGAGAGAGAGAGAGAGAGAGAGAGAGAGAGAGAGAGAGAGAGAGAGAGAGAGAGAGAGACCGCATGAGAGAGAGAGACAGCGCGCATGAGAGAGAGCGCACGAGAGAGAGCGCGAGCAATATCCAAGCCGGCGCAAGCTCTCTCTTTTGCTGCTACAACGGATCCTTTCCACATCGACGCTACTGTTAACGTCACGCCTGTAAGCCGCGCGCTCACCCAGCGCTCGCCTACCCTATCTTGCTCCTCTCCCTCGTCGGACGCTGCATTAGAGAGGGAGTGCTGATCACCACGAGGAGGGAAGGGAGAAAGAAGAAAAAAAAAAAAAGAATTGGAAAACAAGAAGAAAAAAGAAACAAGCCGGCGAGGAAGGAGAAACTGCGCACCACCCCTCCTCCCTCTAACCCACCTCGATCAACCCAGCTTCAACACCCCCACTCCTCCCAGCACCCCCTTCCATCCCCCACCCCACTCCCCCTCTGAAGAAATTGACGGATTATTGGGAAGTGCAAGGGAGGCAGGCTGCAGCTGCTGCTGTGTGTGCTCACTACTGCTGCTGCTGTGTGCTTCGCAGGGATGGTGTGTGTGCGTTTGCAATCGCTGCTTTTCGCCACCGCTGCTGCTGAGGCTGGAGCGTCTGGCTAGTTAAGAAGAGGAAGAAGAAGCTAATGAAGCCAGTTTGAGTCGCGTATTCTTTTCAACCACCGCCGAGCACTCCTGGAGGAAGAAGGCGAAGAAAAGAAAAAAAAGAAAGAAAAATCAAGTGGACACGACGCCACATTGAAAGGGGGAGCAAGGGAAAGAGAGCGAGAGAGGGAGAAGGGCTGTCAGACTGACCAACCGACCAACTGATTGACCACTAAAAAGTGAACAGAGGAATACAGAGAGGAGGGGGTCTGTTGTCGCCCCCCACCCCCCTTCTCCTGGCTTGTCAACCTCACCTCCAAACCATCGCAAACAAAAGGCAAAGAACATTTGAGAGGACTGTGGAATTTCCATTCAACCTTCTTCAATCCGACCCCCACCTCCCACCCTCTTTTTGTCCTTTCGGTCTTGGCTTTTGGTGGACAAAAAATAATAATTGTGCGCGTGTTTGTGTTGTTGCCTGTGCTATGGAGACCTGGGTAAGGTGTCTAGCAGGGGGATCAACTGTCGGATTCCAAGGACAAGCAAGAGAAGAGGAGCCGACAGCAAGAAGCGAGCAAGGGAGCACTGCTGCTTTCGGAGCCTGACTGGATTCCTATCTGCTATTCTTTTTTTTCTTTTTTTCTTAACAAGAAAAGGGAGGGAAAAAACATTCACAAAAGGGCCTTTTGAACCTTTCTCTTTGGATGTGTGGATTTACAAAAGGGCTCGTCGTGGTTAAGCTCTTTGGCATTGATACCATTTTTGACAGAGCAAATATAAAAGAGGCTTTATTTGCTGCTCTTGGGATATACATACATCTGGTGTGAATACCACCGCTGTTTCTGATTGCAAACAGGAGGGAAACTATATATCACAGTGCAAGGACCTGTAATAATAACTTGAGGTAGGTGTCTAGTGTTTCAACCCCTCTTTGCATCAATTTGTAACCCTACCTTCTGTATTGTAATACGGCTTTTGGTTGGTTAATTTATCATCATGTCCTACTCATGCACACGTTTCAGAAAAGCCAGCCCTCTCCACCCTCCCTTCTTCTTCTACCCCTGAACAGTTAAAAAGATTGCTTCATTGAGGATAGGTCAAGCCCTCTTGCCCCTTACCAAGCACCCAAAATCCTTATTGTCCCCCTGTCCTCTTCAGTTCCCTTGACTTCTTTGCTCTGGTCACCGTAACACTACAACCAGCCAACCAGCTACTTTCCTAATTCCCAAAGTCCCCCAAACACCACCCCAAATACCCCCATCCCTCCCCCCCCCAGATGATGCTGAATTATGAACGTGCCACATCATGAGTCTCCTGGGGCGGGTAGCTGTGCATCGTGCCAGGAAAGCCGCCCTGCTCTGTGTAGTCTTCCTGATGGCGCAAGCGTGGAGCAACGCCTCCCTGGCCTTGGCGGGGGCGGCGGTGTCTCAGGGACCCCAGGGCTGCCCACCACAATGTTCCTGTAGTAATCAGCAGGGGAAGGTGGTGTGCACTCGACGTGGCCTCACCCGTGTGCCACCCGGCATTCCTGCCAACACGCGACACCTCAATCTGATGGAAAACGCCATCGAGGCGGTGCAGGCTGACTCCTTCCGCCACCTGCACCACCTCGAGGTGCTCCAGCTTGGGCGAAATGCCATACGGCAGATTGAGGTGGGCGCGTTTAATGGACTCACCAGCCTCAACACATTGGAGCTATTTGACAACCGGTTGACAGTGGTGCCCAGTGGGGCCTTTGAGTATCTGTCTAAACTAAGAGAACTATGGCTGAGGAACAACCCCATTGAAAGTATTCCCTCCTACGCCTTCAACCGGGTGCCCTCCCTCATGCGATTGGACCTGGGAGAATTACGGAAACTGGAGTACATCTCAGAAGGAGCTTTTGAGGGCCTACAAAACCTCAAATACCTCAACCTGGGCATGTGCAACATAAGGGGGGAAATGCCAAACCTAAGTCCCCTCAAGGGCCTGGAGGAGCTGGAGATCTCCGAAAATCACTTTCCAGAGATAAAGCCAGGCTCTTTCAAAGGTCTGCGCTCACTGAAAAAGCTATGGGTGATGAACTCACAAATCACAGTGATAGAGCGAAATGGTTTTGATGAACTATCTTCATTGGTGGAACTTAATCTTGCCCATAACAATCTGAGCGCTGTGCCACATGATCTGTTCTCCCCGCTCAGGTACCTGGTGGAACTCCATCTCCACCATAATCCTTGGAACTGTGGCTGTGAGGCTGTATGGTTAGCACGTTGGCTAAGGGAGTTCATCCCTACTAACTCAACTTGCTGTGGACGTTGCCACTCACCTGTCAGCATGAAAGGGCGACAGCTGGTTGAGGTGGAGCGAGGTGAGGGTGCTGCAACCCAATGTTCTGCACCATTCATTGCTGATGCACCAAGGGACCTGAACATTTCAGCAGGGAGAGTGGCTGAGATTCGTTGCCGCACAGCTTCAATGTCTTCAGTCCGGTGGCTCCTACCCAATGGAACTATCTTGACACATGCCTCCAGTCACCCGAGAATATCGATCCTGAATGATGGTACCCTTAATTTCTCAAATGTCCTGGCAGTAGACACAGGCACTTATACCTGCATGGTGTCCAATGCAGCGGGGAACTCCAATGCCTCGGCCTACCTCAATGTGAGTGCAGCTGAGCTTAACACATCCAACTTGAGTTACTTTACCACAGTGACTGTGGAGGTTTTGGGGCCAACCACTGAGATGCCCAAACCTAGAACCACCACAACTACAGCTGCTGCAGCAGGGGCCGGGGTACCTGGAGGCGGAGGGGTAGGCCAAGGGACAACGACTACAACTGCCTCCCCTTCTGTCTTTCAGCCAGTCTTCATCTCTACGCCAACTGTGCTACTGCAAAGCACTAACAGCCCTCCAGGTGCAGCGAAGACATCTGTGGCGCCAGGACTCCAAGGTGCAACTAGCAAACCAGGGAGATCTGGCCCTAGCCTGGATGAAGTGATGAAGACCACTAAGATTATAATAGGTTGCTTTGTAGCAGTGACACTGATGGCTGCAGTGATGCTCATCGCCTTCTATAAATTGAGAAAGCGCCACCAGCAGAGGAGCACAGTGGCAGCTGCTCGCACTGTGGAGATTATCCAGGTGGATGAGGAAGATCTTCCGCCGCCAGCGTCTGCAGCTCAAGAGACGTCTCTCACGTTGCCTGAAATCCGGGACCATAACAGCATACACAAACTGGACTTTATTAGCCACAAGACTGACTATGGCTTTCACAAACCCAAGATTGAATACAAACCCCAGCCCGATTTCACCCTTCATAAGCCTAAGGCTGAGTATACCACTTACAAGCCAAATATGGACTTCAGCAGCCACAAATACATCCCGGATTACAGCACTCATAAATCGACACCAGATTTTAGCCTTCATAGACCAAAGCCTGACTACAGCCAATTTAGACAGGACTACAGCACTCACAAACCTAAAGCAGAATACAGCCCATTCAAACCAGATTTTGGCACTAACCCAAAAACAAAACCAGATTACAGCCCGTTCAAACCAGATTATGGTACTCATCCACGGCAGAAAACAGACCTCAGCCCATTTAAACGAGATTACAGCACCCAACCAAAACCTAAACATGACTACAGCCCATTAAAATCAGAGTACAACACACAGCATAAACCTAAGGCTGAATACAGTCCATTCAAGCCAGACTTTGGCACTCATCCAAGACCTAAACCTGAATACAGCCCATTTAAACCTGACTACAGCACTCAACCCAAACCCAAAACAGACTACAATGCCCAGAGATCTAAAACGGACAGTACCTACAACCCCAGGGACCCTTACACCTCCCATATGACTGCAGCTGATTACAGCGCCTTCAAGACCGACTTCAGTCCCCACAAAGCGGATTACAGCGCCTACAAGTCTGACTTCAGTCCACACACTCAGAGACCTAAACTTGATTACAGCCCCCACAAAGTGGACTACAGCCCTCATAAAGTGGAGTACAGCACCATGAAGCCCAAATATAACACCTATAAACCAACTGGCCATGGGGCTAAATGGACAGACAACAATGTTGGGAACTCTTTGCCTCGAACCTTGCCCAGCACCATCACAGCAATGGCTGAGCCCTTTGCCATTAAAACTCACACCAAGGAGAAGGTGCAGGAGACTCAGATTTAAAAAAGACCCCCCCCCCCCCAAAAGGCTCCCACTCCTTCACCTAGGTTCCTAGCTCCCACCCACTCTTTTCCCTCGCCCCTTCGTCATTTCCTCATAAACTCATGCAATAGAATGCACAACGAAAAAAGGACAGGAACTACTTTTTTGTACAGAGTGCAAACTTAAAAAGACTGATGATTTCTTGTTGTACATGCTTATAAATAAATATATATATGGACAAATTGAAACTACCATGGGCTGGTGATAGAGAAACATATATTAAAAAGAAATTGAAACTATTTTCTAACTTGTAACTTCTATTTAAAACAATGAGTTGTTTAAGATGCTGTCTTGACTTTGACAAATGAGGGTAGTCTTGTTTTAAAAGGGGGCATTCTGTGTGATTTTTACACCATGCTACAGAGAATGCAGTGATGAGAAAAAAATATTTATACTGAGAAGACTTTCTTTAACAAAAACCGAGAAAAAAAGGTCAGTGTCGATCTTTACAGGTTCATCTTGTAAAAGCACCAAGAATTTGTACTGTGCCAAATGTTATAAATGCAATAAAAAGGATTTTTGGAAGAAAAGAAAAAAAAAAGTTCTTAGAAAGAGATGTTTTTTTCTTCATTTTCTCTCCTGGTGTATACTGTAACGATCCGCCAAATGCTTTAGACACTGCAGTAAGACGCTGCAGCTATACTTTAACCCTACGAGTGCTGAATGACTCAAGCAGAATGAATCACAATGCAGAAATGGATGGTGTTTTTTGTGTTTTTTTAATCTCTCAACACCTATTATTAGTAGTATATGGTTTATATGTAACAGAAGAGTTTGTTCAGTTTCTATTTCACACCAATGAGTGTCATAGTGCTTCATCAAGGTGTGGCTGAAGAAAAGTGTGTATATAATTTTCTTAAATTCTATAAAATGCTTTTAAGATGTGAAAAGATGAAGCAATGGTGTGTCCACAGACAAGTGTAGCAGTGCTACTACAACATCTCATGTTAACTGAAATGCTCATTACATAATGCTGTTCAACAAAGCAAACCGATTGTGTTACCTATCTCATTTTTTACATTACAAAATGGTATTATTATTCATGTTACTAATGAGTGAAAATGGTGATAAATTAAGGTGAAGTACTGTTTGGGTGTTAAGACTGTCCTGCACTTTGCCAAAAAATATAGATCCTCATTTCACTTTTCATTGCATTGCCAGCTGTTGTGCCATCATCAATCAGTATGGGGGCTTTTTATGGTGACAAATGCATTTGGGTCTTGCTGTTAACTGCATTTTTCATCTTCAAGAATATCACCCCTCTCAATCACAATATAGCCCGCCGATTCTCTGCCTAACAAAGAGAGATAGCATGCATCATACGAAATGGTTAGGACGCATGTATTAGACAGGTGAGCCGGTTTGTTTTTGAAGACAAAGCTGTGTTGGAGCTGATGTAAATCTTACTTAGTGACAAAACTGGGAAAAGAGTTAAAAAAAAGAAAAAAAAGAAGAAAGGGTGTGAACTACCATGGGAGCACATATCAGTTAAAAACAGAATAACATGTTTGGAGTAGGCAACATGTGGATGAGAGATGAAAAAGAGAATACTACAAAAGAACTCCATGGGAGTGATTGCAAGCTGCGTGGACCATAATCAGCACATCCTAACCCAGATCGTACCTTCTCATTAACCCTTATGAAGCTGCACAATTAAAAAAAACACAAATGAAAAAACACAACCAGCCTCAGAGATTTCTGACATTATCAGAGCTGCAGTGAGCTTACGCCTGGTAGTGTTGTTGAACGTACCAGTTCTCATACCAGAAAGAAATGTAAAAATGCAAAAAGAGACCTCGTTAGGGCCAGTACCCAAAAGAGCCACAAGAACAATATATTGCTTGTTTTTCCAACAATGTCACATTGTAATATTTGAGATAGTGAAAATAAAGAAGGACAATGTTTGAATGTGAATGACAGAGGGGTTGACGTGGCACTTCACAAAAATAGCGCCGCAGTTAGCTGAGAGCTTGTGATGTACTTAACCTGTAGTAGAGGCTGTCAGAAGAGGAGAATGATATGTGGGTATGTGAGGGCAACAGTCCAGCAAAAAGAGGGAGTGTGTAAGATAGATAGAGTAAGCGATGGAGGTTAAAGCGGGCAGCTGAAGAGGGGGAGCATCTTGTGTAAGGGTTTTGTTTTTTTACGTGTAGTTGTTTCAGAGGATATCTTACGCTTGGAAACAGAAGATGTTGCAGCATTTGTTGTAAATGTATAATTTAAATGTCATCCAACATTGTGCAACATAAAAAGGCTGGGATGGATACGACAATCCAAATGAGTAGAGATCACGTTTGGAGTAAAGACATGGGTGCCAAAAGTGTGCAGTGCAGCAGAAAAATATATTGCTTGGAAAAGAAAATCGGATCATATCAAAAAGCAGAGCCTACAATTGTCTTCTTGAAAACATATTCAGAGGCATGTATGTAATCTTAGGGGCCAAGGAAAGACAGTGACATGTTAAGAGAAGTTCATTATTTTAGTCCCTAAACAGGTCCAGATATAGGTGTGGTTACATACAAAGTGATCATGACTGCATCAGTGTTTTGTCATTATACCAAAAATATATTTATATTCCTATACCAACTGTCATCATATTGGGGTGAAACTAATCTGCTGCATTGTCACCAGGGCTTTCAAAACAGTTGAAAAAAACTGCTCTAGAAGGATGATGCATCTAAATTTAATATTAAACATGGCCATTTTGGGGTACCCCGGTAATGAGTGAGGTGTATACCACATAACTGCAATGTCCACGGTTCGATTTTGCTGACGTTCGTGGCAAGACGTACCACTCTTTCTCACCCCTCATGTCCCCTGAGCCTCTCTACGCTCAGCTTCCAATAAAAAGGCAAAGCACGAGAGAAAAGAACCACACGGAAACACACCTATTTCATACCCGGACACATTTCCATGCTGACCATTTGTCACCACGCTGACTCATATATCAGACAGCGTGCCTTCATCTCCCAATCGTGTGGTTAACTTCTAATTGTTTTTATATCTAAGCTACGCAAAGCCAAAACAGCGGTTTCCTAAATGTCTCTCTAATGGGAAACGTGAGAGGAAAGTTCAAACGAGTATGGCTCAGTATGTTGTATCTCAATGGATAGCGTAAATGGGTTAGATGGATTGTGAGCAGTTGTATGAACAGATGCAAGCACTGCATTAAGCATTACGCCACGTTATGGCATTCTATCGTCAGCCATATTGCACTTTGTGTGCCTCAGTATGGTATAGCAGGATGGGGCTTATGTAACACCAGTGTTTAAAACCAAAGCATGTTGTGCTATGTGGTCACATATTAAGCTGCAGTGTGCTATAAAAGGCTCTGTCATACTAATCAGTCAACATGGCCACAGGGTCATCAATCAGCCAATCAGCTCAGCAGCCACTGAAGGGCTCGTCTCCATGGGAAACACTTCTTCCCTCCGTCCCTTCCTCCTCTGAGTCATTTTCTTTCTTTCTTTTTTTTCTGTCTGTGTGCTTCATTAGCAATCATGAAGCCATTTGAAAGAGGAAGCAAGGCAAGATGCACCTATTTACCCGCAGCTCACAGAGGCAGGGGGATATTAGAGTTAGAGGAGGAAGGTAGAGGGAAGACAGAGGAGGAATAAGATAAAGTGGTATAGAAATTGAGATGGAGGAAAGAACATTTTAGTAGGAAGGGGAAGGATGACAGATTGCGGGAAAGAAGTTTTGAGGGAGCGAGCAAGAGCGAGGAATTTAGCCAAAACAGAAAACGGGGTTAGAAAAAGGGAGCAGATGTAAGAAGCAAAGAGCAGGCAGCCGGGGAATACACAAGATACACATAGAGAAATATGGCAAGGCTGGATAAGGTGATTGATTGTACATAGCAGTGTTTCTGGGAGACTAAAAGAAATCGACACGAGAATGAAAAGTGAAGGGAAAGGGTACGAAGGGGGAATCAGGCCACGATGACGGGATACGTAGGGAAGGAGAAGGACGCCAAAACGGAACGCAAGATGATAAAAAGGACATAATAGTCAAATCTGATTCAAATTAAATGAAAACGAGAGAAAAAGAAGCGGTGGTAGAGATGCGACAAGAGGGGAAAGCAAAGCAGCGAGAGTGTGAGAGAGCAAAGGCACTCGGGGAAAGGAGTATGCAGAGCAAATGTGATGCAAGAGTGCCAGCTACAGATGGAATGGGGGATATATAGCCCGGCCAACATGGCTCTTGCATGATTGGTGAATGGCCTGGACTGCACCACGAGGGGTGTGGCGGTGGCGGTGGGGTAGAGGATAGCGTGTGATGTTACCACAGCACAGTGCAGCAGATAAGAAGTGCTGATGGTATTAATGTACTTGACCGCTGGGGGTACTTGAGGAAGGGAAAGCGGTGAATATGACGGTAGAGAGGAAGGGAGGATCAAGAGGTCAGCGCAAATGAAACTGGAGGGACGATGACTGCCAGAGTGCGGCCATGTGCATGCGTACGGGTTTTCAGGGAGATCAAGAATTTAACAGGTCAAAGCCCTTAAACCAGCAGAAAAAGCAATACTCCTTCCCTTCAATTCAGTACGAGGAAGGAGCTCATTCTCATTTTAAAAAGGGTTTGTGGGGAATTTTGAAACCCAATTATTTTGATGCAATCTCTTAATTAGATTTTTTTTCTCTCTCATTGTGAAATTATTATGCACTCAGGCACAGAGGTTGGCATTAATAAAGTGTTTTTTTTTTCATTAAAATGACCAAAACCAATAGGCAATATAATCTCAATTGCATCAGCCATTTATCAACTAAAGCAGTGATGTCAGTGGAGACACCAGAATGTGCACTTTTGGGACATAATATACTTCTGTCAAAGTGGCTATGTTTGACATTGTTCTCCGCAGCGTGTGCTATAACGCTCAATTGGCAAAGAAATTAAATAAAACAAATCTGAAATTGTACTTGGTCAAGCCTAAATGAACAGATTATAGAAATATGATGGCACATTTTTGGGACCTTGGTTCCACTCATGCAGAATTCCACTGCACTGACATCCACTCAGGATCACTACACCATCTTTGAGAAGAGCACATGACGATGGATTAGAACAAGAACACGAGGGACCTTTACACTGGAAGGATGAAATGTGCTTCTTAGCCTGCATGTATCTGCCCGATACATGCATCATTATTAGGATTTCCAATCCATTAATAGCAAAAAAGTGCTTGCATGTTGTCGTTTCATCTGATTTGCATTATTTTCATGTTGGAAATCTGTTTTATTATTCACAGAGGATCAATGTGCTGAACATAGCTCCTGTCAGTTTTTTTTCATGGGCTGGTATTTTGAAAGCTTTTATTGATTGCCTATTGATAATTAACGCACTGTAGCAAAACGATCGATTGCAGAACCTGCATGCCTAGTGTATGCTAGGAGCGTGTGCTACACTGTGCGTTGGCTAGGGAACATTGTGTGAGCACTAGCCAGTGTGCTAGTGGAGCAGACAGGAGGCTATTCTAAGCAGGCCTAGGAGCGTGCTGCCTTGTGAGTCAACATGAGTCAGGGCCCGAGAGTTGTTCGGTCCTAATGTCAAATAAAAAGGGACTGAGTGGGACGCAGAGGCAAAAGGTAGAGACAGCACATCATATATGCAGCGATCAAGACTGTGCTCATTATGACAAAAGAGAGATTTAGAGTCGAGTTTGGAGGGATACCATCTCGCCCTACTTTGGCTTAAATCACGTCGTCTTTGCTAATTAAAGGAATCATCTCTTTCATACTGAAAATAGAGATTCCATATACATGTTCTTTGAAATAGAGAAGGTTACGGTGTGAAAGCGGTCGGTGGGCTGGAATCAAGTTGATGTTTGCTGGTGCTTCTGACTTTGACTGTGTGAAAACTGATGTAAATAGCCATATTCGGTGACCAGCTGGTGGTATGATTTGCTGTAACTAAGGTCAACAGAAGCAGAAGATTTTTTTTTTTTTCTTCTTCTTTCCATCACCGTATTACTGTTGGCAAAGAGCCCAGTGCTGTCGAGGCTGCAGTGTTGAATGCTGTCAGGTGCATGCCAACAGATTGTATTCGATATACACAGTGGTCAAATTTACACTGATTCTGTTGCTCAAACCGAGACTGAATGAGGGTGGGGGAGGGGGGGACCACTCAAGTGTGTTACTCCCTGAGAGAGAGTTTATTGCCCTTTTGGCGGCTGAAAAACATCCCTGTGTTTTCTTAGAGGCCAGCGAGCAGGAAGTCGTACATTTATGATCCCGTCCAGTAGTTGAGGCCGAGATGTGTGAGCGTAATGAATCATGTCCACTGAGAGCAGCAAACGGGGGAAAACCAAGATATATACGAGGAAGGGGGTTTGCTGAGGTTTTTTGTGTGGCCACATACAAAAAGACACAAACACACACGAGCATGCACATACACACAGAGCAAAAGGAAAAAAATGCAGCCATTGACCATTAATTTCACTGCTTTTGTTGAGATTTACAGCCTGCAGAGAAATCATGATCACAGGCGCAGCATCACCAAGGATACTGGCTCAGGATCAGCCCCCGTTCGCTCGCTCGCTCGCTCACAAAACATACGTAAACACAGTCCGTTAATTCAGGCTGTATTAACATGTTGTTCCTCATTATTTGTAAGTGAAACAAGCACAAGCTCCTCATTTCAGCTCGTCTCTCATAAAACTTTTGTGGCATTTCACGGGGAGGCTGTGCTGACCATGAACAACCACGACACACAGTGCATCTGTTATTCAATAGAACAAGATGGATGAGAAGAGGCACATGGCACAGTGCGATGATGAGAATACATGTGTGTTCATGCTGCATGTACAGTCTGAAGAGGGAAGGGAGGACAAAGGATGCTTTCTTACAAACAAGGAGACCGATGTTACAATAAGGGGGGAAAAAATAGTTTAGGGGTTAGAGGGTGCCTTGTGGGATTTCATCTTTTCTAGGACAAGAATGCATCCGGGTGTAAAACATTTTGGTGATTGTGGAGGGGTGGAATTGGGGTGATAAAATGGCCTCCCTCATTGCTCAAGACATTCAAGTAAGGTGAGAAAGACAGACAAGCGGAAGAGAATTAACTGAGGTGGATAGCAAGGGCGCCACATTATCTATGACAGCCTGATTTAGGATGGCAGAGGACGGCAGGGCGAGATTGAAAAAAAGGACGCGTCAAGGGAGAAGTAAGCAAAATAAAAAGGAGTGTAGAGAAAAGGGTCGAGAACGGGGAACAAGCGAGGGGAGAATTGAAAAAGGTGATTGCCATAGATAAGAAGCCCCTATCTGACACATTAAGGGAGAGCTCAGAAGTCGCTCCGTAGTAACTGTAGACTCATGAATTTACACCGAAGCGGACTCCGAGATGACAAGCGCTGCGCTAATGTCAAAGACTCGCTGAGAAAACGTGCACCGCGGAGCACAGAATGGCACATGAAAGCAGCGTCGAGATGAAAGCCCCTGACGAGCCGCGGAGAGCATCCACGGGGCTGAGACAGTTTCGACGCGGCGGCAGAATAATTCAGCCGCTGCAGCAAACCGCCACGCGCGCCTAAGCGTGTGCGTGCAGGTGGGCCAGCGGTGATCTTTAAAGATCAAATAAAATCAATCGCTAACCTCTTTTAGCATTGGACATGGCTCCCAGCATTGTGGGTAGTGAAGTCTTTTTTCCCCCAACCCAACTTGAGTTTGTATTATTTGGCAAAAAGGGCATTAGGAAATTGTTCCAGCTTTGTTTAATTGCTTAATCCGAGTGGAATAAAATACACTTTGGAACAGCAAGGGGGGGGATAAATAAACCTGAGCCGTTTTCATGAGGAGGCGGGGTCGAGGCGCTGGTCCCAGACACACGCTTTAATGGATGCTAAATGAATGGCGCCTCCGAAAGTGCTTTGTAAAATTCAGTTCTTACTTAACAGAAGAGGATGTGGGCTCGTTGGCAGATCTGAGGGAGCACTGAAACAGTCAGACTGTTTGTAAACATTTAGCTTGTTCCTTTTTTCCCTTTAATTCCGACTTCAAATACATTTCGGTTGGACTTCAGCGTAAAGAGGAGAAGAAGAGTGCTGTGAAGTGGTCCGTTTGTGTATTTTATGCGTGGCGTCGGAGATGCATTTGTTTCAAAATCATGTTCATTTGCATACGCAGTGCAGTGGAGTTAGCGTCTCATGTCTAAATGGGTTTTTGGTCATGTCTTCAGATGGGATTCAGCTCGAAGGAAAAGCACTGGAGATACAGATGTGTTACCGCATGCGGTCTGTGGGAAAAGGCTTGTGTAGGAGTCACTGCAGGTGAACCTGTGCCAGTCTAACTATGCCACCTCCGCATAAAAAATGATCAAAGCATATGTCATCCTGGGGAAAAAAAAAAAAGCAAAGAGAATTTTAATCCAGTAGCTGCTTTTCATGTCAGACACCTAGACAACACTTTTTAACTTTGTGAGATCCTCTCGAGCTGCACGGGGACAAACTTAAATATCAGTGACTGGAGACGGAGAATGAAATTACAAAGATGTAAGATCATTTAAACTGTGCAAATGTATACATACAGGGAAGGACTTACGGCGGCCGAAAGAAAATAAATTGAAAGCAAAAAGAAAGAAAAAGAAACATTTCTGACAACAACATTAAAATAAACTGAAGAGGAGCCAGGAGAGATCCTTCAGATGAGATTCATGTTAAGTGGTGACATGTTCAGTGCCAGCACTTCTAAAGCTATATATGTGTAGTGGTTTGGGCATCAGGGATGATTTATTTGAAATACTATTTTTAAAAAGGCTTAATTGAGTGATAATGGTTTCCGGGCAGCGTTTGGCATTTTAGAAACCCAGAACTTGAATCGGAGCTGCTGTGCGGCCTCAAGCTGAGCGCGACCTCGCCGGCCGATAGAAGAGTACCTGCCCGACGGGGGAGCCAATAATTAGACATGTAGTTATACTGCTCTTCTCCCCTCGACACTCTGGTCGTGTTTAATTAGCTGGAGTGAGGGACAAGACACATCAAAGACGTGTGTGTGTGTGTGCAAGCAGCCTCGTGTCTGTCCGTCAATTACAAGTTTGTTGTTGTTGTTGCTGCAAAATTTACTTCAAACCAAGTTGCGAGCCTCGGCTGGAGATTCTCTGGAAGAGTGTAAACATGAGGGATTAGAGCTACAAGTGAGAGGAAACGAACACAAGTGAGTTGTATCAGGCAACAGGGACATGAGAAGCAGAAACCCTATAGAGGTATAGCTCCAGTGGGAGTTTCACACGAGGAAAGTATGCAGCTTGTGGGATGAGTCTAGAGTGTGAGCAGGAGAGGGATACGATCAAAGACGGGAAGAAAAAGGAAGAAAAGGGGAAGACGAGGAAAGGTGGCTCAAGTTTAATGACTGGAAGAAGGAGAGGAGAGTAATAGAGGAGGCTCGGGGTAGAGGAGACTTGGCAAGCGTTCACCCTCCCACTCTGTTGGCAGCAGAGGCACAAACTGTTTGCTCACAGCAGTGCATGCATCTATTAGTATTGTTTCAGGAGATAATAACGCTGTGTGTGAATGTGTGTGTGTGTGTGTGTGTGTGTGTGTGTGTGGAGGGGGGGGGGGAGTGGGGGGAGATATACATGTGTGATTGGGTGTCAATTATTTGCCAAAAGCGGAGACTGAGTTGCTATGGGGTGGCAGACCAAACAATGTGGAACAGGAAATGTTGGAGGAAGCGAGCGTTTGTCCGTCTGTGTGCGTGGGTGTGTGAGACTGTTGTGCTGAATGTCAGCTAAACGGAGACACCAGAGGCCATGGTGTCCATCAGCAATAGAGAGGACAGGCCATCAACATTGTACTGAAGTCCTGGTTAGAATGTCGAGGTGTTCGCATTTTACGGTCTGGTACGCTAACATATAGCCCCCCACCAGAGATAATGAAATGTATTGTGGGCCTACGAAGTATTGATCACCACTAGCCTATCTGAACACACTTACACAGCAGCAAGCTGAAATTCAGCTGGCACCAGAAGGATAAAAAAATAAATAAAAAAAACTGCAGTGCCCTGGCCAGCCTTTCTTGGAACTTCCCCTGCATACACCCCTGCACATTCAGAGAGAGATTCAGCCAGCAAAGGGGTTTAAAGAAACTACATTTCTATAGCTGGCCTCATTTGAAGCCATGCTCGCGCACATATACACACACGGCTCTCACTGCCTGTCGCCCACTTCTGCCATTAGCTTTATCTGTCTGAATTCAAAGCTGAGAGCCGAATCCCCGTTGGTTTTTTTGAAAAGATTTTGCCAGGCTTGTTCTTCCCTTTATGCCCCTGACTCTCCTCTGGGAGAACATAGAAAAAGAAGTGTGTGTGTGTGTGTGTGTGTGTGTGTGTGTGTGTTGGGGGGTTGGGGAGAGATGCTGATCGCTGACACAGCCGCTGAGATAGCCTCCCTCTTGTTGGTGGGGGATGTAAAGAAATGGAATGACAGAAAAAGGTAGCTGGAAG
>NW_027175932.1:5226903-5359403 GCF_023055335.1 Clinocottus analis
AAAAGCAAAAATGAATAAGAGCCAAAAGATGAAAGAAGTACAGAAGCCAAATAATGAGCCAGGTAATGGCATGTGTATTGAAACAGCCACTGGCCATCTGGCTGGCCGCCTGCAGGATTCTCAGATGGACTAAAAATGTAGTTTGGCTATTTTATTTGGATGTTGTTGTTTTTTTAAAAGGGAGAGAGACCCGAGAGTATAACTGAGCAAAGGCCCCAAAAAAACTAAGACGGCAGAGACAATAGAAGTCAGTTCTCCTTCTGCCTCAATTATGAAACATTCAGTCTTCTGGCCTCCGGTTTTAAGAATCATTTTAATAAGAAGTCTGTTTGTCTAGGAATGTGAGCACACACACACACACACATGCACACACACACACACTGATGCCCTGTACCTTCATTATGCTCTCGAGCAGCAAAGTCTTGTCCTCAAAATGGAATAGAGAAGCAGCAGAAATGTAGACCAACATGGGGGAAAAAAGAAGTGGAGAACAAAAGAAAAGGGGAAAAAAAACTCAGAAAGAAAGAGAATTAAAGATGAGACGAACACAGTGAGTGATATAGTGCGAGACAGTACAGTGCAAGTGTGTGAGAGCATTATACTATCGCCCTCATTGATGTGGAAGAGTGCTGCAGTGTCCTTCATGTGGAGGAAAAGGCTAAGAGGATTCGGCTGGTCCCCAAGCACAGTGTGTGCCTGTGTCTTTGCACCGTTTCCAGGGTATGCTTATCAGGGTGGACGGCGAAGCCGCAATTCCATTTCACACACAGCCACGCGCGCGCACACACACACACACACACACACACACACACACACACACACACACACACACGCAGGCGTGCGTTAAAGCACAAGGTCGCCCTCGTAAACGAGTTGGGGCGATAAAGCGTTGAGCAGGTTCCTCCCTTTCTCTCATCTCTCCATCTCTATTCAGGCCCATCTATCTCTCCGTCGCCGCGATGGTGTGAATGTGTGTGTGTGTGTGTGTGTGTGTGTGTGTGTGTGTGTGTGTGTGTGTGTGTGTGTGTGTGTGTGTGTGTGTGCACGCCGGTCGCTCTGTTCACCTTCAGGCTTTAATCCACGATTTTCAAGGAACGCCGCCACCGTCGCCGCCCAACTGTGACACACACCCACACCCACACACTTGTATTTGCAAACTGACGCAGTAGCTGAACTTTCCCCGTGACACCAATTAGCCGCCGGCAGTGTACGCAGGCTTTTTGCGAGCATCAGAATTCACGGCCGGAACTCAATAATATAAACTACTTTTAATGGCAATTAGGCTCGCGGGGTGGGTGTCAGGTTCAGACTCAAAATAAAAAAAAAATGTAATCTCAATTTAAAAGTGCAACCCTGACCCAGTTTTGCCGGAAATCTTTTGGGCGACAGTACTCCGATTCAGCGAGCGAAGACTCGTCCACTGCCGACACGGGAACACGATTGTTGTGGCTCGTGGCCATGGCGAAAGGGGCCTCGATACCAGAGCGATGGATAAACGGACGACGCGTCAAAAAGTGGGTCTTTCAGGTTTGTATCGACGCGAGTAATGACGGCGACGACATTTACAATTCCTAAAGTCTTTATCCGCCAATGACGAGTCACTTTGATGCAATGTTAAAACCGTTAAAAAAAGCCCCATGTGGGTCATATCGCGGCAATAAAGAAAACACAATAGCATGGGCCTGTTGGTAACGCTACTACAGGAATTAGCCATTATACAATGGGACAAAGTGATGCAGTTATGAATGGATGGGGTCAGATCCCGTCTGTGGCTATAAAGCAGCAGTCTTCTAGAAACTGGGCGGCCTTCTGCACTCGTGGTTTAACTACAGTATGTGGCAGAGAGAGAAAGAGAAAAAAAAAAGGACCCGGGGGGCTGTTCACCGTCCCCACCGTCTGTCTCTCGGTCTCGCTGACCAGGAAACCACACCATGCATTATTCATCATGTGTACTCATATTCTCGCTCTCTAGCTCTCTCTCTCTCTCTCGTACTCTCACACACACACTGCACGGTTACGCAAAAAAAATATGAGATTGGAAAAACAAGTAAAGAAATAATGCAAAAAAAGCAACCGGACACACGTGGATGTCAACAAAACGGGCCAATATTAAAACAGCAGAATGTGCGGCTAGTGGGTGAAGAGGGGGAGACACGGTCAAAGCGGCACTTGTATAATCGGCCTCGTGCCAAAATAATTCAAGCGTGATCGGAAATCAATGTGCGAGCATGGAAGCTGTGGAGAAATCCAATGCTCTCCTACAGCCCCGAAAGGCAAAATAAGACGTATAAAAGAGGCTCGACTGCATGAAGGATGCATTCTGCGCGCCTCTGTGTGTGTGTGTGTGTGTGTGTGTGTGTGTGTGTGTGTGTGTGTGTGTGTGCGTGAAGAATGCTAAATTAATTGATTGGAGTTGCATTGACCACAGATGTGCACAGAGGCAGATGGAAGAAGAGACAACAAGATAACACTTCAATTATTCAATTAGTGCTTCGCGGTGTGTATTTAAAACGGCTGTCCCGAATACCATTTTGGCCATACCCTGATGGGTTAAAAAAACAAAAAAACATGAAGAAATAAATCAGAATCCCTAAAAATGGAAAAACGAATAACACAGCGAATTAATACTTTTTCCAGTCTAATCCTACCTGGTTCTACTTTTCATTGTGGTACTTTAAGAATCACCACACAGGGAACAGAACTCAAAAGCCCCCTGATATTACAAAAAGGTGTTGGATGTATTAACATTTAATTAAAAGAGCAGTTATTAAAGCGGAGCGCTGTAAGATCTGTACAGGCAGGCATTAGCACAGTGACTCATCAAGGCTCCACAACACCGCCTCCCGCAGGTCTGAAGGCAGCCTGGGCCAGCCAGCCCCCACGTATGGCAGCCCGGCGGCACGGTGTTCACACGAGGTGGGGTGTAAGGTGGGTGGGGACACACACACACACACACACAACCCGGTTTAGGCATGTCCAAACAGGGTTTTTTTTTGGACGCGAGGGAGCGACGAGCAAGCTACATGACACCGAAAAACTGACGTTCCGCACAGAGAGGTAGGTGCCCGCCAGTGTTTGTGTGTGCGTGTTATGGCAATTATGTTCAAAAGCTAATTCATTTTTTGTTTTTTCCTTCTTTTTCTTGCCCAATTACTGCAATTAACACTCGTTAATCATCATCGTATAATTTCGTCTCATCTGCAGCTGAAATCTGAGGTGAATATGAAGTGTTTCTAAATTGTTGTTCCAAAAGGATGACAATCAAACTCCGGATGAGTAAAAACTCCACCGTGGCTGCTCATGCGTCGATTGAAAATATAATTTCCGACTAAATGGAGGGTTGACAAGTTTTCAGTGACCGAAGGACTCGGAACGATAACAAGAGACAACGGCTGCTACACCGCATCCGTCACATGCCGTTTAATGTAGGCCGATCCATCACAAACAGCAAACAGCTTAGTTCCTTAAAGCAAGCCAAGGTATCTTTCATGGCTCAGTTGTTAATATATATATATATATATATACACTTGTATCAAAACATACTTCATAAACTGTGCGTGCATGTTTGTCTTTACATGACTAGAAGGGAGTGAGAGAATGAAAGCTGTGCGAGAATCTCTGCGTTTGAATTAGATAAATACTACATTATATATATATATATATATATATATATATATATATATATATATATATATATATATACACACACACACACACACACACTGCAGTAAATGAGGGACCAGCCAGACTGATTGAGGTCAACAGGACTGACTGTTTACGTAGGTGGATCAGTACATTGCATATTACTGTCCACTTAGCCTGCTCTCATACCTGCTCAAACACTCCATCTCTAATGTACCCTCATCTCATATATATATATATATATATATATATATATATATATATATATATATATATATATATATATATATACACACACATATATATACATACACATACACACACACACACACACACACCACAACGGTTCCAGTTGACAGACGGTTCTGTTTTCTGCAAAAGTTTCGAAGCTGATGAGTCACATTCGCTCTGAGATAATATTATAAACACAAGTAGTGGCAACTGGTTACTGTAATAGCAAAAATATGAAATTATGCAAATACCGACAGGCTGAAATCAAATACTATTTTTTTCCACCCTGAGAGCATCAACTATTTTTTTTCGGCACAGGTCTTAAATAGCATCTTTGAAGTGTGATGCGCTGTACTTTGACGCCAGCATCACATTTTTGAAATCGCAGCCCTCTCAGTTTGGAGTGAGACTTCTTAAACACACACTGTTTTAATGAGGCGCTGGGAACCGTTTAAATATTGTTTCACTGACGTGTTTATTTTATTAACTATCACTACACCATTAATTATGTCCTCTCTCTCTCAAGCTGACTCATCTGAGATAAAAGCGTCAATGCGGTAAAATTCTCCCGTCCTCCTCCCTCCTGGTTCGGCTAAGCGTTTGAAGTTGCCACCCAAAAGCAAAAAGAGAACTCAACAGAGAGACTCTGAATGGGTGTTTTTTTGTCAATGGAAGGTTGGAGGTGAGAGAAATTAAATGGAGGACATTAAAATGAAAAAAGGGAAATGTCTGGGGAGTGGTGTTTACGGATGTGTTTTTGTATTTTCTTTTTTACCCCGCAGAATTCTGCGCCGCTGTTTTGGTTCCACACTGGGAACGGGGAGCAGTGTCTGTCAGAGATTAACGCAACGCAGCGTGTGCAGGAATAGAGAGAGGCAGACAGACAGGGAAAGAGAGGAAGAAGGGAAGGGAAGGAGGGATGAAAGAAGACAGATAAACACAAAAGTGTTTGTTTTTTTTTCGTTACAAAAGAGAGAGTCTGAAAGTGAGAAATTTTTTTCTTTCTTTTTTTTTTAAGCCGCAGCGAATCACCAGAGAGAGAAACGGAGGGATTGAGAGGTGGTGGTAAATGGAGGAGATGGCAAACCAGGGTCTCTCCCTTCACTGGATGCCACATTAATTATGCCTTCCTGCATCGGGAGAAATTAAGACACGGCTGTGTGGCAGTTTAGAGAGAGAGAGAGAGAGAGAGAGAGAGAGAGAGAGAGAGAGAGAGAGAAAGAGAGAGACAGAGACAGAGACAGAGAGAGAGAGAGAGAGAGAGAGAGAGAGAGAGACAGAGAGAGACAGAGAGAGAAACGGGAAGGAGGGGTGATCGGGCCAAACGGCAGGCGGGGAGGGAGCGAGCAACCGAGCTAAGAGCAAATGTCAGTCAGAGATTCTAAAGTGGACGCCAAAGAACGAGGCACGAATGATTTGGGGAAAAAGAGAAAGCGGCGAGAGGGCTGTTCTGTGCAAGTCCTGAGAAAGAAAAAGAAAAAAGCGGAACAAAAGAAAGAAAAGAGAGAAAAAAAGACGAGGCAACGACCGGCACCCAAGCTCACTTTCAAATAAGGAGACAAGAGCGAGAGAGCAGCTAATGGAAGAGAAATACTGGAGTGTGAAGCGCGGACCATTGAGTCAACATGTCATCAAATCAACAACGCCCCCCACAGAACTCAAAATGGCTGTCGAGTGGCGTGCAGCGGGAAAATATATTTTGTGAATGCAAATAAATACGCGGGCAAAAAGAAAAAAAACGCAAATCAAAATGTCATTCACGCGAGGCCATCGTCTCAGCGTCTTAAAACGGCTCCCCGCAATCAGACGCTATTCAGAGATGAATCAACAGCAGAATCTTATGCTAATGAAATCAAACGATCCATATTCATGCTCGAGTGTGACACACCTTAATAACCTGTTTCAGCAGCAGTCGCTGCGCCTCACGGGGGGAGAGGAGAGAGATGGAGACAAGGGTGGATCAAGGGAACGGAGCGCTTCTTCCTCTCCGTCATACATCGCGCCTTTTATTCCGCTGCTACTTACTCGTCTCTTGTTAGAGCCTCTGCACTCGCCCTAACCTTTTCACTCTGGCTTTCTGTCATGCGACGCTCTTCCTGTGCCAGCGTCGGCCATTGTTGAACACGCTTCTCCAGCTAGATGTGTGCCGTCACTTATTATCGCCATGCTCCTTTTTTCAACAAGGGATTGTTAACAGGGATTTTCAACCGGCTACTTTCCTTTTAGATAATGATTTTGCCTTTTCTTTTTTTTTTTTTTTTGGAAAAGTGACAGCTCTCATGTGTGAAAGCCTAACTGTGTTGTTGGGGTTTTTTTTTTCTTCCCTTCTTGAATGTGTCCGTTTGAGAGTGAGAGTTTGTGTTCATATTAGCCCATAACAGCAGGTCAGTGCAGCCAGCCAAGCAGCCCCCGCACTGGGCTCAGGACTCATTATAAGGCTTCGTCCTGCCAGTGCCTGCTAGCTGCCTCCTATCTGCGAGGGGAAAAAAAAAAAAACTTGCTGACACCACCGATGACTGGCAAGGGAGAGAATGTGTGAGAAAGTGTGTGCGTCACAGTGTACGGATGGATGGAAGCGGTTATGTGCATGATAACTTAATTTAATGTGTGTGCGCGTGCATCGAAAAAAGACAGTAGAGTGTGGCCAGTGTACAGGTCTCATACATCGGATATATATTGTTTATATAACATATATATTTTATACATTTACTTCAATTTTATACTCACTAGCAAGGCATATGCCTTGCCAGTAAATGTATAGAATTGTATGTATAAAATTGCCTTGCCTTCAAGAGTTTGCTGCATAAACTCTTGAAGGGGTTGCACCTCCTGTCAATCCCAAAAATCATTTGTTGCTTGCATTAATGGTGATACAATGATTTTTTTTTTCTTGAGCCAACCTACAGTACCTGCTCACCACTCACACAAAACTAGACACGCCAACACTAGTCCTCCCTCCAACGCTGGCCAAGGTTTTCATTTCCATGACAATTAAACACCGGAGGACAGGGGAGTCAGCCACCCTCCGCAAAAAATAGCCCTTTAAACCGGCGATAGGAATGGAGAGTGGGAGTTAAAGCGAGGAAAAGAGAGGGAGTGTGTGGCCTGGATAAGTGGCGGCAGGATTATAGCTAGTTCCATTATGGTTTTGGTCCGTTCACTGCTTCTTATAAAAACCTATTAGCATGTGAATGAACAGGCACACAGTGGAGTCTTCTAAAGCCCAGGAGCACTGATCCACTATCAGGTGAGCTTTCCATAAACTGGGAGTAAGCGGGGGAGGAATGTGTGCGTCGGTGTGTTTTCTGCGGTTAGTCTACTCGATTGTGGCCAGATTTCACAGCACTCAAAAGTACATGTGCTTTAAATGTTGTAATAAAAGACCATTTGGGAGTAAACACTTTAATCAGCGTATTAAAGTCAGTGGACCAATCCGTGTACTGGCGGCATCTGATGTTAAGCATCAAACCAAATGTCCGACTGTCGAAGGTCGGAGGAGAAACAATATTTCCCCGTTGAAAAAAATGTGGTTTTCTGGCCGAGATGTTTTTGTAAAAATCATCCAAACAAGATACACCCGGTCTTTATTAGAAGAGTTGAAATACAGTCGCGTCAATGACGAAAGTGCCTCATTTCTGCCACTTACTAAGTTTCAAAATATCTTGCTCAAAAAGAAAAATGGGCTTGGATTAATGTGGCAATCGCACTAAAACAAAGCCAGAACGCCGGATTGGAAAACCTTCATCAAGCCAAAGCAGCTTCAGTGGTTTTCAGTGCCTGTTTCAAACTATAATAGACATGATTCTTCTCACATATCTGTAACAAAAATGAGCTTGTGCTCAAAGCAGACTTAACTTGGACCGGCAGTGTGAAAAAAAAAAAAAAATTGCAGCAATGTGGGTGCCAAAACAGCAGAACACCAAGAGATAGCAGCGTGAGAATGGATGAAACCGGGAGCGGAATATCCCGCCGCATTGCTTACCTCTCTTTGCATCACCAGCTCTTTGGTGAACAGCATGGCCTCCTCACTGAAGGGCTCGGCCACCTGCATCCCTCCAGGCATATTCCTGGAACTGCGTGGACATTCAATACCTGGCCAAAGACAACACAATTGCGTTAGAGCTAAAAAAGGTCAGCACAGCAGCTAATCACACATGGACAGCATGGTGTGGCTTGATGAGACCGAAAAGACCAGCAGACATAACCGGATCTATTGGTCAAAAAAAGAAACCCCCCCCAAAAAAGGAATGTCTGAAATACTGTGCACATTAATATGAATATCCATTTGTCTGCAATAAGAATCATATCCAGTTTTCAGGACCTGTGGCACTTTGAACAACTGATGCCGTGTCAAGCATCCGTCTCGTCCCTCTTAATAGTTGAAGGTCAAAAACCGCCCAGCCACACTATTTTACAAAAGGTACGTCCGTGGCACAGATTAGCCAGCGACACTGTATCATCAGCACTCAATGTATAATTGGGCACCGAGGGGTCAACCCTGAGTGCATAAAGTGCTTATGTATAAGCAGTTTTAACTGGAAAAAAAAGAAATGTGTGTCTTTGGGGCCTTTCAATGTCAGCTTTGTGCCAGAGTTCAGGTAGGACTGGATATGCTTCTGGGCAGAGGTGGTGGTGGTGGTGGTGGTGGGGGGGGGGGGGGGGAATGAGTGGGTATAAAAAAGGTGCTGTGAGCCTGCATCATTTCATGTTGGCCCCGTCTAAAAGAATATACTGTGATAAAAGGAGGCCTATGCAAGAAAGGTATGCGCATGAGAGACTTTCTGTGTTTGAAGATGAATGTGACTGTAAGGCAGAGAGAGAGGGGCCGTGTTGATCTTTCCCTTACAGAAAGTTTAAGTTTTGTCCAAAGTCTGCACACACACTATAAATTGTGCGAGTACAGCCTCTATCGCAGCATACTGAGCTTCAAGAGAGTCTCACTTCTTGCATCTGGAATACCCTTCGGACTTTGTATATACACTATACATTAAACAGCATGTGTATAGACGGGAAATCTGATGTGTTCGGGCCGTGGTCGCCCCACAGAAAGACAACTGGCTTTGAGAAGGAATTCTTTTCCATGCTTGTTTGCCAGGCATGTTCTCCCCGTGTTCTCCCCGTGTTCCCACCGGGGTTTCCTTTGACTGATGATGTATTCATACATAGAGGGTTTCCACTGCTCACTCGAGAGAACGCTGCTGAGCTCTGGCTCCAATGTGACAGTGATGGAAAATAGAAAGCACCTGGCGTACACGTGTGTGCTTAAAGTATTAGTTGAAGTTATTCTTTGATTGGGGGGGCGGCAATGTACACATGCCTTAAGATTTGAACCCCTTAATAAGATTACCCAGGAGTCTTTGGAGCTTGCATCTTATAATCAGTGAATGCAACGGTGCTCAACAGCGACATTAACCTGGGACACAGAGTACCAGGTGTTTCCAAATATTGGCTGCTGTTCCCTTTGTAATTACTGGCAAAGGAAATATCATAACATATGTCATACCAGCCACATTAATTATTATTATTATTATTATTTTTTTTACTGAATTGCAAAAGTATGGGTTTCATGGCAGGCCCCCATTTAACTAGTCAGCCAACCCAGGAGGCTGTTTCATTTTTTTTTAACTAGATAGAAGAACCATTCTTGTGTTTTTCTCTTTCTGCGAGGTACTTTCTGTTCCCGGCAGAAACCTCTGCCTGTCTGTTCCATTTATGAGAACAAGAACAGGACACATCAGCGTATTCACGCTGGCAGAGAGCGGAAAATGACCCGGGATTAACGAAATGAGGCCAAAGGACAGTCAGTCAGCACCAAATGAAGAACTGTGGAGTCAACTTTTTGAGAGGCATAATGCCTCCAGTTTCCAGCAGGGAGCATTAAAAACAATTAGACGTGCAAATTGTAGTTTTGCACCAAAACATTTGCAAATTTTCACTTCAGCCAACCTGTGATAAAAATGATTTAGTGTACTTTAAAATGAGGAGCAATAATAAAAAAAAGATTTATACACAAAGAAAATAAGGGCAAATAAAGAACTGTTTTAGAAATGTACCCACAAACAACATATATATATATTAAAAAAAAAATTGTATTGTAAACGTTAGTCTGTTCTCTAAATGGTTGAATATTGTTCTATTGCAAGTATTCCATTAGGTATCCTGCTATATTCAAACATTTAGTAAAATATAGATTTTTTAAAAAGCTTCTTAAAGAGCAGAGGAGGAAGAAGAGTAGGAGGAGGAGTAGGAGGAGGAGGAGAAAGAGGAGACTCTGATGGCCAAGATCATCTGAAGGTATTTATAGAAGTGGACCAGGACGGGGCTTCCACGTGAGACACTGTGGCCACAACGGTGCCAGAATAACGAGAAGGAGAGATGAGGAATGCAGAATAAAGGAGGAGAAAAAGAGAGGGAAGACAAAGGCAGGCTAAATACTGCACACGCTTGCAAAAACTGCTGTATGAAGTAATTGCAGAGAGGGAGGTGGGTTGGCCGGAGCGATGATAAGAGCTGGAACGGTGTTTTTCTAACATAATCCATAGAAAAGACGGCATTACATCACATTAATTTAGCTGAAGCTTTTATGCAAAGTGACTTACAATAAGTGCATTTAACCATGTGAATAGAACGTGGAAAGTGAAGGAATTGTCACTACTCTGAATTGTAATACACAGAAGTAGCGTTTAATTTTGTAGCGTAATGATTCAAAAAGAGCTTTTTCAGGCCCAGATAAGGAAGAATCGTTAATCGTCCGGCCGAAGTGAAAATGTCCCAAAAAAAAAAGAAAAAAAATAACAGGATTATTAATCAAAGACGATTTTAGTGATCCTATATATGAAGTACAATAAATATAAGTCCATATCTGCAGTCAAATACACATGGGAATGCTCTCCAAGATCTACGGCTGTTCTGACTACTTAATACCTACGACGCACGCACACACACCTACACACACACACACCCACCTCGCTGCAGCATTTAGACCAAACCAGGAAGTCACTGAGCAGAGCCAATTTTAACCTGCACCATGATACATAACTCAGGCCTGTCACCAGGATAAACATCTGGGTCAAACTACAGGATATCCATCTTATCTGATCTCGAGGACTAACGAGACGCACGCTCATCCCTACTGACATCGCGCTCGGCTCATAAGCGAGGACACTGGTGTACAGCATGTTCCATGTGCCGTTCCTCACACTGGCCCTGAAAGTACATGCACACATGCCAATCCCCCCACCAGCAAAACAGATCACCAATCACCGGGTGTGTAAGACGTGGATATCACATCTCTTGCTTTGAAATGTGTGTGTCAGGCTTTGGTGACTGGACTGAAAACAGAGTAAGCCATGACTTTAGCAAAAGAGTGCACAACCAGATGAGATACAGCCAGGCTAGCTATTGCTAAGCTCCCCCCCTCCCATCCTGGTTACAGCATCATAATGCCAGGCAGCTATAGTACATCAATATATTTGAGTATAAGTGTCTATTTACATTAACTGCTCTTTCATAAGTTAACTGCCATACTATTCTACTGGAGTATTTGTAGGAGTAATCCAATACTACAAATATAAAAGTGACATATACATGCTGGGTTGTTTTCAGCGAGGAATGATCCTCATCCCGGTCCTCAGAAACCAAAGCTAATTGGATGAAATGATATGAATTCATTTCTGCCAAGCAGTTTCTTTTTCTAATATATTTTCATACCCGGGAAGTGAATGCGTTTTCAGTTGACCCGGCACATAGCAGGAACAGTATCGAGTTGACCTCTCTTCCGCTACGAGCCGGGGCGAGATAATGAGCTTCATCTTGTAGAAATGTGTCGCAAGGGGGCGGGGGCGGGAGGGGGGAAGAGATGTGCGGCTGCTGTGTCATTAGTGTCATAACTGCAATTTACACAAGTATACATCATGTCACAAAGTCCTATCCTAATAATGTAAATATTGATTAGCCTTTTGACTTTTTGCTCACAACCTGGCAGACGCTTGGAGCTCTCACCTCAGCACGTCTGCAGGTGCAAATGGATACCTGCAGGACACGGTCGGCTCAGCATGAATGCCATTAGTGTCCATCTTTTAAATGTTATTAAGTTACTAATTCTTGATTTTTGACAAGCTGTTGACGGGACATAATTAGCACTGCGACAGGCAAACAAACAAAGACCGAAAAGCTGGCGAGGTGTGCGAGTGTGCCTCCATCACCCGCCGTACGACATGTCATTCCATTTAAAATGTGTTTGCCGTATTAATAATCTTCCTCCCGCCTCCTTAGGTAGGAGTCAGTCCCAAGCAGCAAGTTCACCAGTGGGAGAAAGAGGCAGGCTGGCAGGAGATGGAGGTTAGAGAGGGTGAACGAGGGGCAGACAAAAGGAGTGTGCGGTTAGAGAAAATCCGAGGCTTGTTTGACTATCTCCCTCTCTCAGCCGCTCCATCTGTCCCTCCGTCTTACCATTATCCCACCACGGCTCTCTAATGCAAGGCCTCATTACATCAGTTCTTAAACATTGCACGAGTAATATTTGATTCGCAAAATTAAAAGCAAGTATGGGGAATGTTTCTGCATCTTTTCAGGGCCATGGTCCTTTCTAATTACAAACCGCCCCGTGGCATGGTCGCCCGACTCCGGAAAACACAACCCAGGTGAGGAGCTTTAAGAAGAGCTGTAAATATGACTTACTAAAAATGATGGTTGTACACTGAAGCACAAATCAAAAGTCACCTTCGCTCGGTAGAAGCATAATCATTGAGAAAGAAATTCTAATTTAATTATTTCTCATGCATAGCAAACGCAATTTGTTATTTATTAAGGTTAAGTATTAGTTGTAGGTGAGACGTGAGCGTCCGCTGTGGCAGATGATTGATTTCTTGTCGGCTGATGCAGCTCATAGCCCATCTTTATGTTCAAAAGCCCAGCTTACGGCGTAGTAAAGTAAACGACAATGTGTTATTAAGACCTTATTATTTCCTCCTTACTGGCGACTTTATTACGTAACGGACCTTAAAATGCGTCTGTGATGCATCTCAATGAGATGCAGTGCTGCAGTCACTTCTACGTAGAGGTCACACAAGAGCACAACAACATCATATTTGCAGACTTTTCCCCCGAATGACTTGCTCCTATGCTAAACTTTTTCGTACTAACATTTTTAGGGTACAAGTCTACAGATTTTCTGCTCCACTTCTCCATCTTTTCATCTCCTGCACTCACACACTGCAGGAAGTGTACAGACACACACACACACACACAAGCAGATATCAAAACTCAGACAAATGGCACTAAGCCATACCCTATGAAGGCTAATGCTTCTTGCTGACACTGTAAATCTTTGTGTCCGAGTGATGGGTGTTCCATCTTTCTGACAGACTGCTGCTCAACATACCTTTCTGAGTAACTTTGAAAGTACGCTTCACCTGCCGTGGCCTCCATTGGAAACTCTCAAGCTATTGAAGCTAGTAAACTTTCATGGCCTTTTCACCGCTTGGTCTGGCTCAGCTTCAACAGGCCTTTACACCCACATCCTCCACATTAATTGTACTTTTTTTTTTATTTTTGTCAGACCAAACCCAGTTCTCTTTACCCTCCCATGTCCTTTCTGCCTCAACAGCTCCGACTTCACCTCCTCCCCCTCCTTTCATCATCTTTCTCCTTCATCCCCCACGCCCACACCTCCACCATCCTCGGAAATCCCTTTCCTGCGTAGAAGCCCTCCTTGCCCCTTCTGGAAGCGGGTCTCCTCCTTTACCCTTTATCAAACTTGTACACAGGAGTGACACCATGCGGGCCAGGAGGAGTAGAAAGGAAAGGTGATGTGGGAGGAAAGTGAACTTCCCCTTCATCTCCTGAAGCATACCTCCGGCCTCTTTGAAGTTTGGGTATCTTCCTCTTGCCTTTGTTTCCTCACTCCCTCCCCCCTACATATATTTTTTCTGAAAGCACCGTCTTTGCCAATCAAGAAAAACTCTGGAAAAAGAAGAAGACTATGTGTGAGGAAGATACCGAGGCTCACTGGGA
This sequence comes from Clinocottus analis, assembly GCF_023055335.1. Classification (NCBI taxonomy): domain Eukaryota; kingdom Metazoa; phylum Chordata; class Actinopteri; order Perciformes; family Cottidae; genus Clinocottus; species Clinocottus analis. Next base: position 5,240,791 of record NW_027175932.1, read on the forward strand.
AAAAACAAACAAACAATGAATGGGGTTCAGTATTAAATCAGGACAAATAATGTGGCTAAAACTCGGGAGAAAAGACGCCGCTGGCTAGCTGGTAGTTCATACTCAGAGATCAATGTTCTGTGTGTTTAGTATTAGAATTTTGACTTGCTGCGTTACATCACTTACGGCCTCGGGATCATTTCATTTGCAGCTTTACTGTAAACAGTTTGTTCTTCAATGGCCTCCCACGACATTGTTAAAGAATACAAATTTGGCCTCGATGACTACAGTATGAAGACAACAGGGCTAATGAAACAGATGACTAATACAAGACTTGTTATGACAGCAGAAGCCTTTGAATGTATTCTCTACGTGTCTGCATGCAGTCATTATTTACTCAGAGCAACTTACAATTACGGAGCGCAGGACCTTTAATATAAAATTAAAGTGGCAATTAGAAACAATTGTGACGCTTGGTATTGTAAAAGTATTTAGGTCATGACTTACGACAATGTCGAAAACCATCTGTATACTCATGCATGTATAATGCGACGGAAGAGAAATGTCACTCCACAGTTTCCATTCTTTCAATTTAATCTTTTGAACAAATACTTTTTGTATTCACTTCAATATGTACATAACTATATTCCAACATGAAGGAACTGAATAGGGTAAGATACGGCTACGATGAGAGGCCCATTGAAGCTTCAAACACCGAGAATATGAAACGTATAACTGAGATCTGCTCTCAACACAACTCATTATCCGACTGGGATATGTGATAGTTTAAAGAGAAGAAAGGTCAAAAGGGCGTCCGCTGTTTCCTCCCCAGATAAACACAAGAGGCTCGTGGCAGCCAATTTATCAACTGTGTGTCATTTCAAACAGCCCACGGTGCAGATGGGTGAATAAAACATGGAAAGATAACTTTGACAGGAAAGTGGAAGGAGATAGGAAGCGCTCTGAGATTAGAGGTAGAGAGGCGATGAAGGGCTGTTTGTGCCTACGGGCTGTATTTCATGTATGTCTTCGCATCAGTTATCAGATAAAGAAAACCATGCATACAGCAACATGCATGCACAGAAACACTGAGGCCATGACCCACCAGACATAAGAATTTATCTCATCTCTGAAAGAAGAAAAGAAAAGAGAGTAAAACAGATGACGGGGGGGGGGAAAAAGGTGACAAGAAAAACAACAAGTGGCACGGAAGACATTAATTGGAATAGAGGTTAAAATGACACAAAATAGGAGTGGGGATTGTTTGCATCAATCGGGGCTAATCCAGCCTTATGTGTGCATTCAAGACGACACGCCTCGTCTCATTTACAGCAGATGAATCTTTTCTGCCGGGGACGACCTTATTAAATCTCAGCTCAGGAGCCATCAGCTCTAATGTGCTTCTTGTGGTTTTCTAATAACCTTTCATTGAATAAAATGGTTCCATAAGTACGCTGCCTATGTAAACACCTCGCGCACGCACACACCTGACATTTTCCACAAGTCCCATTAAAAGGGAAATGGTCACAAACCAGTGCTTAAAAAAAAACAGGGTCATGTGTTGCAGACGGTTTTTGACAGGGGTCATTTCAATACAATGTCGCAGCAGTAGGCAAAAAAAAATGTAAAAAAATGATGCAATTATGAAAACCATCGGTGGCTAATAAAGACAATCAGAAGCAAATTACTAAATTGATTAATGCATCGACAATTCAGCCACGCACAATTAAACAGAGTGTTGGTCAGAAATATACGGGTTTGTCCTGCTGGAAATTGAGAGGAAATGTATGGCAGGGAAAATGTTTACTGAAATGGAGATGGATTGAAATGGATTTTTATTGCGCCTATAACAAAGAGCATCATTCGCTGTGGAAGATATAAGCATCCTCACCATTCTCATGATCTGAAAGGATGTGCAAATCATTGTTGGCTGCCAAAGATACAGTCTCAGTGTTTTTATTACTAGCGCAAAACTGTCAAGGCGGTCGCGGAGCTGAAATAAATGACTAGACCTTCTATCAAACAGTCTGTATATAATACATCTACATCTCGCTCTAAACTAACGTTGTTTTTCCTCACGCTGAGAAACAGAGAGAAAAAGCTAAAATAATGTATTATTATTTTCATTACCGATTAATGTGCTGATTATTTCTTTGATTCATCGTTTTGTGTATTGAGGTAAAAGGGGAAATAATATCTAATAACCCAGGGAGAATGTTTCCACTGACTAATTGATTAATCAACAAATCGCTGCAGCTCTATTTCTTTTCATTTTCTGGCCCGATACCTCGCATCAGGTAGCAGACAAGCACAAACAATGGCAGGTAAGAAGGACAAACTAATTGTTGTTGAGCACCAAAAAAGGCACAACTTCACTTTCTTCCCAGACCCTGGACCACCGAGCTTCCAACACAAGAAGGTCAGCTTCGAATGAAGACGACTACCACGGTACAGGAGAAAAAAGACATGCTGAGCGTGAGCCGGGCAGAGAGCCAGAGAGGGGAAGGTGAGGTCAGGTGAGGTCAGGTGAGGTCAGAGGGGACACGCGCTTCACGTCAACCATGGCGTTTTGAAAGGAGGTCAGACTTTGTTGGTACTCCTGGCCCTGGCAGGGTTGCCTGCTGAGAGCTGTGTGGGCAGCTTCAACTCTGACGTCCGAGTTGGCAGAAGTCTCAATGTGTATATTGCTCTAGTACACACACACACACACACACACACACACACACACACACACACACACACACACACACACACACACACACACTTTATTTTTTATTTACTAAAGACATGCCAAAGAACTTCCGCATGGCAGCAACTAATGCATGTAAAGACATAGCGAGTCGGGTTAGAGGACACTGAAGGAAGTGACCGGGCTAAAGAAAAGAGCTCTACCCACCGGCAAGGAGGAACGTGATGAGGCAGGTCTCTTTGGGCATGTACAGCTTGAGGCGGGATCCGCTGAAGACGTATTCTACCACAGCTTCTGACCGGCCAGCCCTCTGCAGGAAGGGCAAAAACTGCTTGGCTTTCTGCGCCTCCTAATGGACAAGAAGAAAGGGAAATCAGCTCACAAAGCACTTTATTAATCAAGCCCTTTTTTGATGGGGAATGCAACTTTCTTATATGATCGAGCCAAATCTAAAACTGGGGTATTCGAATATTTATAAACATAAGTCCTGTGAACACTTGATATCTGATGCATTTAAATATGTATAAAATTGTGGAGGTTATTTTTAGTTATTAGAAAATGAAACATTGAAAATATTTGATACAGTGCGACGAATCAATCTGAATACAGCATCTACAAAAAAAACTCAGAGAAGACGAACTACATGGATTAATTGAGAGCAGAGTCTTTGGGCTTTTTACGGATATCTTAAAACTGTGGTGTGGCCTAATGAAGTTCGCTCGCGCAATCAAAAATCACTCTCTCCCCTCCTGCCTCCCTCTCTGTCTGCGAGGGTGAGTCACTAGCTTATTGTTGTGCCTGCGCCAAAATTACAAGCGGAGCTAAATCATGCGTATTCAAGGCAGGGCTGGTTGGTGCAGTGGCAGATTCATACACGATAAAAAATAAAAAACTGTTTTATATGTGCCTACTCCAGGCATGAGTATGTAAGCACAACAATCAGTCACTGTGTGTGTGCGTGTGTGCGTGTGTGTGTGTGTGTGTGTGTGTGTGTGTGTGTGGGTGGGTGGGTGGCAGCGCTCCGAGGGAAGGGCAGAATTCAAACAAAAACAAAATCTGAAAATAAATGAAATAAATGCGTTCTCTCATTTCAAAAAGGGAGACAAAAGGGCAGTGGCAGAGGAGATTGAGCGGAGACATCGTGCAACACGCCACAAGCGGGACTCAAACACACGACGTTGGAAGTAAAGGGTACGCGCTTTAGCCATGAGACGCACCACCTGAACTCCACCCACTCAGATCCGAAATAGCCCCTTGAGTGGGAGACGATGAAACCAAACATTCTGCCGTTCACACAAACATATTTTCAGCACCTGCAGCGAGTGGGACGTGCGGTCTAACTTGGTTCAGAAAAAGGAAGAGACATGAGAGAGGAGAGGACCTCATTATGCAACCTTTAGAGGTGCGAGGTGACTCAAGTGCTTTATCCACTCTCCTCCCACCTCCCCTGTTCATCTCCTACACTATACGTTTATAAACCTATCTCTGCTCTATTTGTGACTGCATCCCACTCAATGTACATAATCCCTTTCAGCGAACCTTTACCACCAAGCTAAAGGATGCTGACTTATAAGAGTGTGTATTTCCACGTGGGGGAGCGCCTGTGCACGTGTACAGCTGTGTGTGGGCGTGGAGCACACCGGAGAAAAGGGAAAAGAAAAGAGGGGAGGGAGGGGAAGGATGTGCTATTTTGGTCCTTTAGAATACTCATTACATTAGCCTAGCCAAACAACTGGTGCAAGCGCGCACTCACACACACAAACACATGCGCGTGTGCCTACAGGCGCCGGCTGGCAACGATCCTGGACTGTGCTGCAAATCCTGTGTGTGCCCTATTGGAAATGCTAAGAGAGGGGAGGAGTTGCAGCTGCGTATAATGGCAGTGACTTAAACCACTGACAGGGTGGCACTAATAAGGGAGAGTTTAGAAGGGCTCCACAGTGCACGAATGCATGACACAGCACTATCATGGTGAAAAGTAAAAGGCAGCCAGAGCCTGTGCTGGGTCACTGGGGCAGCTTTTAATGAGTGAGATGTGTGGAATCTCCAGTTGGAAGTAGGATGTAGCATATATTGCTTTTTCCTTGTTATTAAAGTAAATTAAGTATTGAACACCTCCCCCCTGAAACTACTCCCAAGTCATTTCTGCACATAGAATTTGATCAATTTAGCCAGTTAAGTTCTGGGAGGGGTTGTAAGTGTAAAATGCACTAAGCCCCTGATGAAATAGCACGGAGCTGCTCAGTCAGCACAACAATTCCCTGTCATAATTATTTTTACAGGGTCTAGTAATTCATCTGTCCTGCTGACACGAGAAGACACGGGGAGGTTACGATGATGACAATGTCGATCATAACATCTGAGAGCAGTTATGCGGAGCAATGTGCACTTATTAGCCAGACACTAAAGTCCTGTTGGTGTTAAAGAGCTTTAATAACTTGGCTGAATGCCTCTGTTGAAACGCAAGTGATGGCACATTAAACAGCAACTTGTACATGGCCAACACGTCTGGTGGACAACTCTGAGCTCAGACAAAAAAAAAAAATTGGAAAAAAAAGGACATGCGAGAAAAGGTTTGATTAAATTACCCAAATGTCTCTCTAGAGCCTACAAGTGCAAGTACTACAAGAGAGCTCGAGTGAGAGAGACAATGAGATGCTAATGTTTCTGAAGTTCAATTTTGAGTAATTCAGCGTCGACCATGTAGTGGCTTATAAAAATGTATAAGGAGATAGCGCGTCGACAAGTACAGAGATACATAAAAGGTACTTGAACGATTCTGAATAAAAGTTTCAGCTTTTGCATTTTTTTTTTGCAGTTTAATAGCATTTTGAGTTGAGATTTTTTTTTTTAAAAGAAGAAACAAAAAGAAGCTACCGAGGTGCGAGGGTGATAGCGGAGTATATTGACCGCCATGTTGAGGTCAGTACTAATAGGCATGAATTCTACGAGGGGATATGAAACTCCACATTAGGAGGCAGGACTGCCTTGTGATGCTCCTCACCGAGGTGGGAAAAGCAGCTTTGTAATCACAGAAAGCACACACTGTCCGTGTCCAGAGCCAACACAGGGAGATATAGCAGAGGGGAAATCGCAATAAACTGGCAAATGGGGGTATATAGAATAATTAAAAATATATAAAATAATAAAAATCCAGTATTAATAGGTACAAAGGCCGACTTATCCAACACCTGGCTGACCTCAAGTTCCCTCTTGGGTGGTATGAGAATAATACAATCTAAACAACAAGCCAACAGCAAGAACAGTACTTCGCAAGCGACAATGACCCATTACAGCGGCGCATTTCATGTTCGCGTGAGTGCCGTCAGGACACTTTCCTTTTTGCTCTGCGCTCCATGTGAGCTCATCTCCCCCGGCCCCTCAGTTTGACAACTTTGGACAGCGACAACACTGCAGCGTATAGCGACTTAATGAAGACCGCGCTCGGGTGTAGGAGTGCACTGCGACAGCCCCTTGCCATGTACGACTAAATCCCTTGTGAAAACTAAGATTAAAAAAAAGAAGAAGAAGAAGGAACTGTCTCCTTGAAAATAAACAGTGTCAGCAGTGTCTCTAGAATTAATAACAGAACTAAAACATGGAACACAGATTGAAAAAGAGATCGAGAACGGGGTGAAGAGAAAACGCAGAGCCGATCAAATTTAAAAACCAGCTTCCAGGGCGAACAAAAACACAGGCTTGAAAAGAAATGTGTACCAATCACCCATTACTTGTTAGTGAGAGATTTTATGGGTTCCCCGCACTAATGTTCTTTCGGTGAGCATTCCCAATCAGGCTTCATTAGCCAAATGATGTCTCTATCAAGCCCCTGGGCACACGTAAACACGCTAGGACCAAGCACCACTGATGGTTTTATTAATGCTGCTGATTATTTTTAGAGGCCGCTTAGTTTCTTTAAGATGAGAAAACTGGCTGTGAGTATCAGGGATTGCGGGGGTGAGCCGAGGATTATAGATTGTCTTCTGAGAAAGACTGTGTGTGTGTGTGTGTGTGTGTGTGTGTGTGTGTGTGTGTGTGTGTGTGTGTGGTGGAAGTCGGTAACTTTTGGGCATCGGTGATCTTTGAACGCCACCGGGGTTTTGTGTAAATGAGCACACGGCTTTAAATATCAAAGTACATCAGTGCATTTCAAGAGATGCTGGCTGCCTCTTACATGGGAACATTTGTATTCCCCCGTGTACAATAACCTGTGCATACGAAAAGACGCATACCCCAGAGATGTCGGCCACTCTGTGGATGGGAACCTCCTTCTTGCTGTGCAGTCCTTTCCCGTTCTTGATGGCCCTACAGTCAAAACACAAACATAGCTCAAGCACCATCATAATACATCGAGAGAGCATACGGCCGGAGGCTTAACAGACCTGGAAAGATAAGAGCTCTTTGAGTAATCACAGTAGATACCCAGATGGGGGCCATTGTGGCTTTGTGAAGGATGTACAATTTTACCAGTTTATTTCCCCTGAAATGCCATTACAGCTCAACTGGAAGCCCTAGAAGGAGGATTTTTTTTTTCCCCCCAACCCAGATAATCTGTAGGTTTGAGATGAAAAGCAGAGATGGTTGCAGAGAAACTCTAATGGGAGAGAAATGATTGTTCGAATGGAAGGAAGGCAGAGAAATGCAGAAACAAGGGTTCGCTTCTTGAGTGCCAGCGAGGGCTTTCGTGATGATGATGGGTGCTAGTGATGGCTGCTTTAAATAGCCTCAAGGGCCAAATGAGATGAAGAGGACCGCAGTGGTCGCGGCTGTGGGGTGAAATAATGCCACCTATGGGTCACTGTGTAGCAGGCTATTGCCTCCATGATGGAGCGAGTGCATTTATTAAAGCATGCATATACATTTAATAGCCTATCATACAAGGAGGTTTCTTGAAGGCTGCAGGCCATTGGTCTTGTGCAGTGGGAACTAAAAATAAAACTAAGGCTACAGACAGAAACCTCTCATCAACTCTCATAAGACCCCACCAGGGACAAAGAGAGAGAGTGAGAAGGGTGAGGATGAGAGAGAGAAAAGGGAGAAGAGAGGACACAGAAGAGCAAGGCCAAAGAAGGACAAAATTCAAAACGGCTAAGGTGGGAAAATAAGGACAAAATGTGGAAGGAAGGAGAAGAAGGAGGAAAGCAGAAGCAGGGAGAGAAGGAAAAGAGGGTGGTTGGGCAGTGACACTGCATGAGAGAAAGGGGAGTGAAAGAGTTAGTCCTATACAAAAGAAGGCTGTGGCTTCATCTGCTCTACCTATAGCCAGCAGATCTTAATCTATAGCAGAGTAATAAAGCTTGTACTAAATCTCTCAACTGCACCTCCGTATAATTATATTCATGGGGCCAGTGTAAAGAGAGCCTCTGATTTAACGTCTAGCGCTTTGGATAATATACGTTTGTACAAGCGTGCATATTACGGTATATAGGAAATTTAAAAAAGGGTGCCGATGACATGTTTTCTAGGGGGAAGATGTAACGGCTGTGATAGGCTGTGACTTGCAATGATAGCTTTGCTAAATTAGAATTCTGGAAAAAATAATAAGTGAGTTGATTCACCTGTGCCAACAGCTAATGTAAAAAAAAAGCAATTTTAAAAATAAATAAATCCTCAAGGTCATATTACATTTTCTTCTCATTCCCAAGAGCGAAATGTGTCAAGGTCCTGCACAACTCGTGGATGGCAGTGTGTGTGTCCACACACACACACACACACGCGCATGCATGTTTTTATTGGGAGCAAAGAAGAAAAGGGGCCTTTATGAGAAAGAACAGCCCATTGTGTCAAGTGTGTAGGCTCAGGTAAAAGGGAGGTTGAAGGAGTGAATGTGAGTGAATGTAAGTGGTGTGTGTGTGTGTGTGTGTGTGTGTGTGTGTGTGTGTGTGTGTGTGTGTGTGTGTGTCTCTCTTACCGAGCCTCTGCGGCAAGCAGCTCGTCGTAGTGGGAGGAGCGTTGGTCGTCATCCTGTCTGTATCTGATGATTGTGGCCAGGCCTTTACTGATCAGAGCCTCCGCTATGTTACTAAAGGAAAGAGAGTGTGTGGGGGGAGGGGTGGGTGAGATTACTTGAAGAAAAAAAGAAAAACCCCTTGGCTTTATGAAAAAAAAATAAGGTCATGATGAATCCCAAAGGTGGCATCGCGAAAGGAACAAAGGTCACTTAAATGTTGACATTGCACACATGACTAACCGCTTCCTCGCTGTGTTACAGATGTACCGAGGAGAGGGTGAAGGGCAGAAAGAGGGGAGCATTGTCATACGTAATGTAGCACTTAGTGGCTTCTAGCCCTTGGACATCAGTGTACTGGTTAAAGTGTGGGAGAAAGGAATGAAGGGACAGAAAGTTAACTCTTGGGCTCCGACTGCGCTCGTGTCATGGAGTGCACCAACTCTCTCAAGACAAGAGAATTGTGAATAACTCTATACGACAAGTTCAAAAAAGGTTGACTGACGAGGTCATACACGGTCGGAAACATTCGCCCCACTGACCGCTTTGACCCCCCCCCCCATGACCTCAGCTTGCACAGGGGGGGCCATGCCAACTGTTATCTGTGGCGCATAGCAGCTGGTGGGGTTGTCTAATTCTGGGTTGGGCTCGGCTGGTCGTGAGGTCGGGTCCTGCCCTCTGCATACGCACTGAGATACAAGACTGTTGGGTTGATGATGAAAAAGAATCCATTATTCCATAAGTGCATGCAACTGTGCTTTGTGCCAGAAAGCCTCGCTGTTTTTCTTGGGTCAGAGCCGACTTCTGATGGTGAAGTTAGAATCATATGATATTAAATCTCCTCCATCCGGTTTTGATTCAATTTCAACCTCTGAGTAGTTTAATAACATTTATATATCGGTGGTTATGGATAAAATACATGTTTCGAACCGATAAGACCGATTACCCTAAAAGCAGTGTTTGTACATACAAAATAATTGCTTGCACTGAGACGACCCTGAATATTAAAATACAAAAACAACACTTTCAGGTCACTTTGTAATTGATTACTGGTTCTAAACATGTACGAATAAATGATTATCTGTTAGACGATCCCACATTTGCAGTTTCACACGGGGAGAAAGTTGGTGAAAGAAGATGATATTTCCGAGTAAAGTCCCTTCGACTGGCAAATGACATGATGTCATTTGTCAATAAGGACTGCTGATTTGTAACAATCTAGTACTGAAAGCAGCAAGAGGACACAACTTGCACATTTTGAAACCGATGGTGGACCAAAAAAAAAAAAAAAAAGGTAAAGTGGTGCTCTCTGTGTTTATTTTTCGAAGCGGCCAGACCTTTAAAGGTGATCAGATAGGGCAGAGGACGGGAGACGAGGGTTCATTGTCCGCTGCAGCTGGAGTCGGCGCTCCGTCGGAGGGCTCCTTCCCTTTAGTGCTGCTTCCCAGCGCCGCAGTGCTGTTCTCCGTTTCAGCGGCAGTTTATGAGAATGGACCGTTTTGTTCTTGGCGTTAACCTTGTAAAAACTCATTTTTACATCCAGGAGCGATACAATAGTGGCCTCCCTTTTGTCTTCTTCTGTCATGCGGCGCCTCATTCTCCTCCTTTCAACATCTCTACCATTGTATCTGTTAAACTCAGCCGAGCCTACCAACCTTCTGACGTGATTTAGGGCTCAGAGTGCTGCAACGACGCCGTGCGCTTGCCACGAAAAATATAGTGGAGGGCTTTTATGTTTACATTTGTCACGTTTGTTATAGAATTGTTGAATGGAAATCCATTTAATAATTCAGCTTAACTTTGATAGACTGCTTAATTTTCACTTTAAGGTAGTGTGTACAGAGAATACAATGATAAAAAGGGCACATTTCATTCATGCAGCAAGTTCGTCTTAACGGTTGAATTGTGCAACAACTTGGAGAATAAACTTAAATAGAACAGACTAAATTGAAAGTGTGGACTATTCAGTGTTGCTTAATATGTTACTTACATGCCGCCAATTGTGACTGTGGCACAGGTGCGTTCTGAGAATCCAGGGGTGCTTTCTCCTGGACCGGTAGCTGCTCTGATGTAGTCGACTGTCACATTGACCTGAAGAGGCAAAGCAGAGGAAGACGTTGAAGAAAAACCAAACACGCCAAGAGTCGTGAGACAACTTGAAAGCAACACTAGTTACAGTAACAATAGGGAGTGTTCTGACTGTGTGTGTGTCTGAGTGTGTTTGTCCCAATTCTCAAGGTCACCCCCAGTCAGTGTGAATCACATCAGCAAGCACTGTAGATCTCCCAGGAGGGTTGGGGGGCGGGCGGGGGAGGGGGGGGCAGTATTAAAACACTGTGGGTGTTTGGGACAAAACACACACGCACACACACACAGTGTTCTGAAAACAGCTCCCTTGGGACGGACTCCAATCCACCCACCCTGAAAATTCAATTTTGTCACGTGTGTCTGTGTGTGTGTGTGTGTGTCCACAGGCGTATGATGGGGAAATCCTGCTTTGCGGCCCAGACACAGGCAGACAGAGCCAAAGGCAGGGATGCAGCCGTACCTCTACACAAAACCGGCAGTTTAGGAGCCACGTGTCAACCTAGTGTGATAGGAAGAGTGTGTGTGAGGGGAGCGGGGGGCGGGGGGATGTGTGATTCTGGCTCTGCAGCACATCGTCGCAGCGTAGACACAAGTCAAATGGAGACAACGTAGACAGGCCTATTACGGGGACATGAAAGAGACGCCAACCGCCACGCCATGGAGGGACGTCAGTATGTCAGATGGACAGGATGAGAGCATGGTGACGCGGGAAGAGAACCGCTTCTGTCAAGGCAGAATGGATCTATTAGAGTGTATCATCCAGCAGGAAGTGTTGTGGGCTTTTTAAGGAACCAGGAAGGAGAAGGTCGTTTTTTGGAGGCCACAGTGGCAGCAACCTTCCATACACAACTTATAGCACGACACTTAAATGTGGCGGTAGGTCATGAAGCCAACGTTGCCATCAAAATTGCTCAAGTTCCATTTGTGAGGATTTATCTGGAAGAAATAGAGATGAACTCAGCCTTCCATTTGGTGTCCTCTAAACACCTTTAAAGTGTGTTGTTGACACAAACACCACATATTCTATTTAACCTTTATGAAACGACATTTTTATCACAGCTGTAGCGGCAGTAGAAAATAAATAAACATCCCCTCGCACAGTCATGAACATCAATAGCACCGATATCCTAACAGTCCCACTATATGCAACAGAATTGGTTAGCGATCTTCTCAGCAAGAGTTTATTATTCAATATCTTTGTTTTTGAAACACCCCCAATTGTATTTATATTGTCACCATGCAAATAACCCATTCTCATTCTCTTGGAGGAAATTATTTTATCCTCACTCCCACATGGAAGCTCTGCATTCCCTCGCCGGCCCAAATATGACAGCGTTTCATGTCTATTCAGCTTCGTTGAAAAAAAGATGCCATTCAAATGAAACCTGTTGTTCTTGGTTACATTTCTGTTTAACGGCTAAGCATTGCTAGAACTAGGTGGTTGTAGATCAGACGACAAACAAAGCAACGAAGAACATGAAGGATTAAAGTTGGCTGGAGAGGAGGACAACATGAGATGAAGTGAGGACGCAGAGAGGCGCAAAAAATACTTTTGTGTAGAAGTTTGAAACTCAAAAGCATGATATCATGCATGTTTGTGTCAAAATGTATGCATGCATAAGTTATAACTATTGTTTTTACTAATCACATAAAACAAATGTTAATGTTGTGATAAAAGCACCATATTTATAAATGTGTTCATAGATAGTGTTGGGAACAAATGTGGATAATCACCTGGTGGCCATGGCAATCAAAATGTCTACCAGCAGTTGGCCAGACATTCGTATCCCATTTAACCCATTCGAAGGAAGGATGAGTATAAATACTGTTAAAGTACTCTAACAATAAGTAGTACCGGTACTAGTTATTGTAATTATGTGTTTGGAGTACCGAGCAAAATAAGCTTTTCATTGTATTGAATAACTGTTATCTATCTTGAACTAGTTGTTCCAGTGTGTCCTTTGATAACAGGACTTTAAGGCGTACACACGGTGTTGCAGCAGCTTCCCGCTGCACGTTAGCCAATCTCAGTGGGCTTGAATGAAAAAAAAAATGATCTTGGGAAATCTTCACGGTAAAGAAAGAGCAAAACAAAGTGAAGGAGAGGTGCTTCAGTTGCTGCTGTGTTTTTTAGCAGGCTGTAATCACAGCTGGCTATCATGTAATGAAGTGAGCTGTGCCGCATGGAGAGAAGGAGAAAGAAAAAAACTCAGGCTGGATCAGCACAACGTCGACAAGAAAAAGGAGAAGCAGGAAAATTGGAGGGCGAGTTGAAGGGGGGGAGCCCCAGCTGGATTTCCAACCACAGGACCCGGTGACTCTTAGTTCTACACGCCTTTCCGTCTGCTTGAACACACACACCTGAAGCTTTTCCCCCAAAATTAAGTCTCGCTCTCACAAATACACACCACAACAAATACTATGCTGCACACGCGGCATTCTCAGCACACGAACTCGCATGCACACCAACAAGAAGGGGGAAGCTCTAGCGCTAACAGCACTACACAAGCAGCTGCATAACAGGAGCCACTTTGAGCACGCGGGATTATCCGAATGTGCTCAACCCTGATAAGTGGCTTAATGCAACGTTTCCATTGGACTTCTTTTTTTCTGCTGAGGCTGAGACCCAGGCGCACAAGAAGCACTACTTATAAAGTTAGCCAAATCAAGCTTTTTGGGATTATGTCACCATGCAAACGCTGCCATTTCAATGGGGGTAGCGATACATATTAGAAAGAGACGGGGAGACAGACAGACGGACGTACAGTGACGGAGAGAAAGGAGAAAACGGAAAATGCCTCGGGGCACATTTGGCTAACCTTAAACGGAGAGTTCAGAACCCTTTTGATATAAGATCCAAGGACTAACTCGGTGATGGTGACCTATAAATGTCACCTTACGTCAACCATAAAGAGTAAATGATTCAAAATGTGTTCTATTAACACAAGATTGATCGCAGATGTATGATTGTTGGAGTTGATGAAGGTATTGCAACAATTCATCTCTGCAAACAAATGTGTAGCAATCAAATATAGACATTGTGTTGCCCATAAAAGATCTTTAAAATGTGGATATTCTATATGTTGTATAAAATAACCAGGCACACCCTACAGTGATGAGGAACAGGGGGTGACGGTGGCATTGGGGCTATGAGCTTTCTCTCATAGAGCTGAGACTCGTAGTTAATGCTTAGTCACGTCCCAGAAGGTTCAGTCAGGGGGAAATCGGCTTGTTTCCCAATTCATGCTACGCATTGCATGAATTGGCAGCGTCTGAGCTTTGAAATGGAATATTGTCAAGGGAAATACCTTTAGGTCAATCTCATAACTCAACCTTGTGAACAATTAGCTTCGGTCACGTCCAGTTTGAGCTAGATGACGCCACGAAGCACCTTTTGTGATCCGATAATAAATCTGCTGATGCGCCTCAGTATGCGACTCAAGTCCTCTCCCTCTTTCAGAGCAGACCCAGACCAGACAGAGTATTCCCTTTTAAATCCAACGGGTCAGGGCCCAATTACCCCACTGTTAAGGTAAAATCTTTTGTCTCGGTTTGTGCTGAAAAGAAGAGAAAAAAAGGAGGAGCTCTCTGGAGCAGAAATTCAAGGAAAGCAGTGGTCTCAGAGTCTCTCCTAATGCTTACTGCTCCAAATCTGTCTCTGTAGAGCTTAGTGTTCGGAGACAGGATGACAGTAAGTGGGTCGACTAAACTCCTCTCCTCGTTGGAGGGCAACATGCATCTGCGCGTTTGTGCACCTACCTGCATCCAGTTTTTGACAACTCAAGTAGGCCAAGGTAGCACAGATTAACATTAAAACCGTGCGGGTTAAGTATTGTGCTCGCAAATAAATAAACGTTCACCCATAGAGAACCTGTGATCATTATATCACTCTAAATGTTTACATGACGCACGTTGACAAAGCGTTCAAGTCAAAGCTTTTAGCCTCGTGTCTTAGCAACAATATAGGAACGGGAGGAACTCGGTGTTCCAGAGCTCTTCTGTTATTGATCTCGTTGATTGAAGGAGGATGGTGTATTGCTGGCAAATGGGTAAGAGCTCTCCACTTAAAGCTAACACTTCCGAGAGCTCAACCGCACACCCAGGGGATACATAACTTCAATACTAATAAACTGTGGAGAATTACAGTGGCGTATACTGTATGGATGTATTCAAGCATGTGTGAGAACTGAGACGTCACAGAGAAGCAGATCTTAAGAGAAATGTCAGAATACAGATGAGAGAAAGTCATTGGATTATATTGGAGGGAGCGAGAGCGAGTACATGGTTATTTATGGACTGGGCTTTAGAGGTTCTTGTTTGTTTTTCACATATCACAACACTGATTAGGTGCCATTTGCATTCACACCACTCAGACAGGATACACGGCCACTTAGACTCAGGTAAAGACATGCAACAAGTATTTTTGAAACACACAATCATGCATGCTTTCCTCTTTGATAAAGACTACACTAGAGTCTAAGAAAGGAACATTTGAGCTGAGCTGACTCTGGAACGAGCCTGGACTCTAAACAAGCAACACTGTCAAATCCAACCAGGTATAATAAAAGCTGCACAAACTGATGTGAGTGATGTTTAGATGGTGCGTGTGTAAGCTGAAGACAATTATAACATATAACATGAATTATAACATCACAAGGTATGGAGAGGAAATGCTGCACCTCATGTTACATAGATGATTATCATGTACCAATTTATTTTATTATATTTGTATTGTTCCCTTTCTTTGGGTTGTGTGCCATTAGTGTGTGCATGAACACATAGCTCATGGCCACTGTAGGAAGGTGTGGGTTTGGATGTGTGTAAACTTGGATACATGTGTGTTTCTAAATGCCCATACATGTATTACGACTTCATCTACATGCATGTTCACACACGTGCGTTTTTTAATGTAGGCAGTCACTTCTACAAATAAGCCCGAAATGGTACATTACTCACATTTTATGGCTTAGTGTTACAAACCTGAGCTACACACACACACACATTTTATCACCATGCTAATGACGTATTTTGCGTAGTATCTTTACACCTTGATAAGGCTGGAGTCGACCTATGCCCATCACACACACACACTCATTATCTCCCGACACAAATACCACAAATAAAACAGCGGAATCATTATTCTCGCTTCACTCGTCAAAAGCCAGCTCACGGCTGAATTTTCGGTCATTAAAAAAACATTAATGAGGATGATTAAAATGACTGCGATGAGAGGCTGGGACAGGGATGTGAATCTCACTCTTGTACTGAATGCCAAAAGGAACTCTCTCGGCTTCGAGTGGGTGCGTGCGTGTCTTTGTGTTCATCAGGCTGTACCGCAAATGTTTTGTTTGGATTTTTTTTTGTCAACATGGGGAGATATCAAAAACACACTGAGAATTGTTTTGTGTACGTTTTAGCCAATATCGAATTGTCAAAAGTTATCGTAATAAATCAATAGAGTTTTTCAGCTTCCGACTCTGGAAGTTATTTTGTCAGTATGATTGCACAGAAGTGCATCATCAGTTTTCCATCAATTTGCGCTTTCAACTGCATTTCCACATTTTTGAAAGAAAGATTCCAATCTTTTCCAGCATAATAGTTCACATTACAATGTGGCCGCTCTGAGTCTGACAACTGTTAAGAGTTAGCGAATTGGAAAAGCATGAACCATCATTCAGTTCGGGCAGTGGACAACAGCTCTAGGCGAGCCTGTGAGCAACAGCCATTACTGCCACTATACGTTCAGCGACTACAATGTAGGCGTCATTTCACTGATGTACTGATGGGACTGTGGCGTAAAAGCAATCTACGGTGTGCGCTTAAAAACGTAATGTTTGAAATGTGAGGCGAAGTTGGCAAACTTCCCCACAATCGCTTCAAAACATTCAACCCAAACTTAAGTCGGTTTTGGGGTTTATTCTTCGCTCAGCAAATCAAATTCAATTCATAGTTAATTCGATACAATTGTAGAAAAAAAGGCAGATGTTCATGTGGTGCTCTGTTTCTTGAGTGCTCTCCAGCTCAGTGCTGGGTCAGATGTGTGTAAATCATAGCAGCCTCTTAGGTGTAAAGACTCGGTAGATCAATAGACACAAGAGGGGGAAATCAACACTGCTTGTTTAAAGGGTGCAACCGGGCTAATACCAAGCCCCAGGGCATCTGCTGAGAGTACTTGGTATTCAAACAGAGAGGGAGAGAAATGGATATCTAGTGGAGGGCTTCAGAAATGTGTGTTTGGCTTCCGGTGAGGGGGGGAAAGAGAAGGGTGTTCTAGCTTATGTACGGCCACTGGGGGAATCCCCGTTTAGTGCTATTGTTTAATCTATCAGAAGCTGGTTAGAGCCATATCAAGCTGATTTACATACTCTCATATACACACACAGTGAGTCAAAAATGGATTTGGAGGTTTCAATTTCTGCCAGTGCTTCTTACCTTTTTACCGATGATCTTCTTCCTCAGAAACTCTCGGGCCTCAAACATGTAGGGGATGTCGTAGAGCGGACGGAAACGCTTGTCTTTGTCCTTGTTCTTCTCCTGAACAGAGATGGAGGGAGACCGGAGGAGAAAGGTCAGAGAGAGGATGTGGGGAGAGAGAAAACACAAAAAAGGGAAGAGAAAGATCAGTCACATTGCACTTTCAAAGCGGCGCGACATAATCGTGGATTTCAGATGTTCGTTTCCTCTTTTCCCTCTACTTTAGTCCTGTGACAGGCAGGATCTGGACTCTGAACTCATTGAAAGATCTGAATGTGTACAGCGGCATTTCAAACATGCACAGTCGCACAAACCTCAAACACCAATCCTGACACACTGCACACCACAAAAAAATCAAAGTACACAGTTGCCAAGGACACGGATGCAAACAGTCAAGGCAAATACACTTTGTGTTAAACTGATGTACAAAGGCGCGCTGACACTATGTGCACACACACATGGTGCATACACAGAAGTATGCCACACGTACACTCGCACAGCTGCACACAAAAACTTCCCTCAATACGCTCACACACTCTCTGACGGGAGCCGGCCGCAAATAGATCTTATTTGCATTTTCAAAAGGAGGCTGAGGTTTTGTGTTTTTACCCGGTGTAAAGAGACAAACACACAAATGTGCACACACCCACACACACACACACAGGTGCCGTTTGTGTGGGTTGGGCGGGATGAAAAAAAAACAAACATAATACAGCAAATGACAATGACACAGCGGGAAAATAAACGACAGGCGCTAACAGGAGGAATAACGCTATGAATGACAATACCAGTATGCTCGCCACCCCAGCCCCTCCCACACTCTTCTTTGAATGCCATCATTATCCGTCACACAAACAGAAGGCACACTCTTCCAAATCTACACGGAGGGTGGGATTAATTTCTCATTTCCTCTTCCCTTCAATGTTTTTTCCCCATTCATTTTTAATGTCTCTCCAGTTGTTGGGAGCCGCCAGGTGTGGCACACAGCTGGGCCGATTGGCTGCGGCGGGAACACATAGGGAGCGGAGGGTTTGCGAGCATGTGTTTGTATGTTCGAGCATGTGTGCTTATTCATCCATTACGGTCTTTGGGAGAAACAAACTCCACCGGTGAAACGGAAAGAAATCTGTGCCGCGTTTCGGTGACGATACTTCTGACATAACTGCACAGACGGCCCCGGTAAAGGAGCTCTGGAAACTGCCAAATCGACCAGCCAGTTCATTTTAACCTTGGCAGAAATGTAATAACCTTTCAGTTGAATAGCTTTCCGTCCTTCTTTTGCTTACTTCCTCACTCGCATCCTTCTCCCTCCTTCCCTAGCAGCACAGCATGGAACCTCAAAGGTGAGTTAATCTCACACATGGCCAGCGGAAATCCCCCCAGCGCTCAGCCAAGAGCCGATGTCCTCCATTTTGTGTCAGTCGGGGCTTATTGTCAGGGTCTTTCATCCCTACCAAGTCAGTTGCAGCGGGATGATGGGGGCCTTTTTGGAGCACTGCCAGCCAGGAAGCCTGTATTTTGTGCCTGAGCTGTGGACTTAGCCGGCCACTGCTGGGGATGAGGATAACTTTTACAAAGCTGGCATTGCTTGAGCAAAATCCTTCTTTTGGACCATATTTCTGTAATGGCATACATTAAGACAATTCCCAGACACTGAATAATGGTGTTTGCAACCTGAAGGGCCATTACACACAGCCTATTCGCGGTAGTACTCCATTTTGGGGGCCATTAGCATTCCAAAAAGACACAGGTCAAAACAAATGGGTAACTTCAACAGGGGGAAGCAAAGAAAGAACTTAAGAGGAGAGGGAACGAGGAAAAATAGTGGAAAATCATTTTCAACTAATAAGTAGGAATGGAGCCGTGTCACTTAGGGCAAAGAGTGTAAATGTCAGCACTCTATGCCAATTAGACACAAGGAGTGGCAAAGCAGACGAGGACCAAAAGGTACTTCTCCATCTTTCAGAAGGTCTGGGAGAAATGGAGTGAGGCCGAGTCAAAGACCGCAAGGTGAAAGAGTCAGAAAACAAGAAAATTATACAAAGAGAGGAAATGTCACAACTTAAAACAGAGACAGCGGCAGGAATCAACTGATTGCAAGTGCCCAATATTTCAGAATGGACCTGGTCCACTTTGCGCTTGAGCCACAAATGGAGTCCACATTAGTTGCAGTGCTATTAAAAAAGGGGCGTTAAGCATTCCCTGCAATTTAAACAAATGTGCCCTCAATCAAAGGAGGCATACACAAGGCTGTTCCACCTTGATAAGCAATGTGAAAAACACAAACCGCGCGACAAGTCTAATTATTTGACGAAGGAGCTGATGTCAACTTCGGTCTTCAGACCGAGATAAACTGACATTAGCGTCATTAAATCACTCAGACGAGACAAACTGTGTGCACCATCTTTAAACTGTTATTATGCAGTTGCAGGAAGGTTACAGAAGAAGAAGAAGAAGAAGAAGAAGAAGAAGAAGAAGAAGAAGAAGAAGAAGAAGAAGAAGAAGAAGAAGAAAAGGAGGGAGTCACTGCTATGTCTCAGCCGTGACCCAGTAACAACAGTTTGCTCTCACTATCCTCGGGGGGAGTTCTGTTCTATTTGGGGTAAATTCCCTTCGTTCCAAATTACCAGCTAAAGCTCAGGAATCATCTTTGACTATTGCAGAGGCATGACGCTAGCTGGATTGTACAGTGTCGCAGGGCTGCAGGGGCTGGGCTGCGAATGTGTGGACGCTACTGCTTCTGGAACTTCAAGGGTGAAATCATGACTCAGGAGCACGTCAGGCTTTCTGTTGTGTGGCGGTGGGGGGGGGGAGTGTACAGTACCAGGTCTTACTTTCTCATTTAACTGATTGAGAAGAGTGCGTTATTTAGTGTGTGAACTAAATTTTGAGAGAAATACACTGCTGACTGCCCATGTCCCAGACAAAGTGGACATTATGTTTTGATTAAGCAGTGCGGCGGGAGCCTCAAACAGTCAACATGTACTACTGTAAGCCTCACAACATTACTCAATTGTGCATGCATAAACATGGAATGCCTGCAAAGGGCCGAGGTGGGGGGAGACGACGCAAGGGGGAGAGGAAGGCAGAAAGAGGAGGCGTACACTTCCTGAAGCGATGAGCATGACGGATGTAGCTAGTGGTGGCACTACGATACAAAAATCTAATATATGTAATCACCTTATATTTACTGCATTATTGTCCATAGACCAGAATACAAATTAAGCTAAACTGGCTTGAAGTGATCCCACACTAGACTTGGGAGAGAGAGAACCAGGATTTCTGAATGAAATTACCTGTGGTACCATAACAACAAACAGCCACTCAATCCATGACAAGCTGCTAGCAGACTGGTGCAGCTTAATGCACTGGGACAGCTGTGACAGGTCACAGCGCATGTTCTGATTGTACAGTCATAAATAAGGATGTCATTCCAAAAAAAAAAAAAACGCAAGCTACAAGCGTTGAGCGAGGCGGGTGCACTATTCTATGTGTGCAGTGGTAAGTTTTTAAATATTAGACCGTCGAAGTGGCTCCGCAGACAGACACGGGGAAGCATTGTAAAGACTTACTGCTGTGCTGCCCGCTGAAAAATAAATCTCCAATGCTGCTGAATATGTTAAACTACTAAAAGCACTTAGCAAATTTAAATAGCTTACACTGAATAAGGTCGCACGTATTACATTCGTCTCAAACACAAAGCCCCCTCTTTATAAATGGCCGATATCAAAAGACATTCTGTCCAAAAATGATTTGAGGTGTCAACAATAGCACATCCCTCAAAAGCAACCGGCATATTATCCTCTAATGGGGCTCTTTGTAACTTTGCTCCCCGTGCACTACCACAAACAAGCCACGTCCTTGCTGATATAAACCGTGTCAGCCAAATAGTGCAACGGGGCCAAAACATATTCACCGATTCGCCTCGCCTAGCCAATAGTGCACAAACGAATCGCTAAGTGGGCAAGCCTCCTCCCTCATAATCATCCTCATCGTTATCATCATCATCGGCCTCCCAAACTTGAGGTCAAAGCATGCGATGCCAGGCCAGGGGCATGCCGAGGGACCACACATGGCTAGACATCAGAAGAAGAAAAAAAGCAGAGAAGGGCGCAGATGGGTCCGTCTGCTCAAAAACTGGGAACCAAAAACCAGCATCCCTTTAAATGTACAAATCTTGAGTGAAAGTAAACTAGTATTAACTCTCAAGAACTGTTTTTCCTACAGTGACATTTGCGTGAGAAAAGTGGGATGAGTATGTTCTGAAAAGCCACTGGAAGTCACAGATATTATCTTACTGTCAGTTTTTTCATTTGACAACTTTTGGATGATTTCTTTATTTGTTTTCCTTATATTTGAGTGTCACACATTAATAATTACTAATCTTCTTCCACATTTATTTGACCTTGATGTCTTGACTGCAATTGCAGCTGTGAAATATAATTAGTAACAAGCCACACAATAAAAACACAATTGTTCAAATAACGTGTGAAACGGCAGCAGCAGCGCAACAACAACAACAAATATGTGGTCTACGCATCCTGATGCACTTCATAGTTAGGCAGATGTGGAAATTGTCAAATTCTGCCCATATACTTTGCCAGACTTTTCAGGCCTGCCTTATTTACAGAAATGCTAATAAGAGTGCCGTGTTACAGTGTAAAAATAAACCTAATGATGGGAAAGTAAAAATAAGAAAGAGACAGATGAAGAGAAAGAGGGGGAAGCGAGGCAGAGAGACAGACAGGTGGTTTTTGGAGACAGGACAGAGAAAGACGTTTTGCGAGACGAATTCATCTACAAAGTCAACACACACTAAAGGCGGACTCTTGGGAGGTTACGCGGGTAGGCAGAGCAGTATGGAGGAGCGCAGGGATGAGCCATCCTCATTGTATTGCCTTATATAAGGACAGGGAATTGACCTCCCTCCCCATGTGCTCCATCAGCACTGTCCTTAACCCTACTTAAAACCAAATAAGCACACCGATGCATTACAGCGCATGGAGAGACGCGCACAAACACTCGAGACGTCGTCAAAGCAGATACACACAAACGCATTCAAACGCGGCGATTGTGAGCGAGTGGGAGTAACAGTGAGTCACTGAGTAGCAGAGACATCTCTCCCCACTCGTGTTTACGCTGGGCTTGTCCTGCTGCACATGAGAGAAAGAAGAAGAAGAAAAAACGCAGAAAGAGAGAGAGGAAAAAAAAAAAAAAAGTTGGGGAGAAGAGAAAAGGAGGGAGGAGGAGAGAGAAGAAAAAGCTGACTCCAACTCCTGAGCTCAAAATAACTCACATCTGAAGATATGCCACAGCAGTAACGCTGGGGAGGAGTGGAGCCAAATGAGAGGGAAAAGGGAAGGAAAGCAAATGAGGAAATTTGGGTCCTATGGTTTGCTGCAGCCAGACACCATTGGTCTACCGATCTGTCAGTCTGAGCACAATTAGTATAGTCACGAGAAGAGGGGGGGGGGGTGCTAGGGGACCAACAGGAACCAGAGGAGATGGGAGGAGGAGATGGGGATGGCAGAAGCGGTCACAGTTCATCAGTCCACTGGTACGTCGCATCTGGCCTTGGTTCCCCTTGAATAGGACACACACCCAGACACACCCACAGACACAAATACAAACGGCCTCGCTTGCAAAATGCACGGTCAAACAGTGCACAAACACATCCAGACAGACGGGGATAATAATGGCAACTGGCACGAGAAAATCCCCACAGACCTCCGGAGGAATGCAACACACAAACACAATTGTCACAATACCAAATTTCTGAGTTTGTTTTTCTCTGGAGACGTCCTGGCTTCATAGATACATGCCGCAGTGTGAACGTGCACACATCTGGAGGGGCTATATATACATACACATACATACACGCGCGCATGCACATGTGTGTGTCTGTGTGTAATCCATGTTTGTGCACATGCTGACACCAATTTCCAAGATGTTTCCTGACATAGGCTAATGTAGCTTAACCAAGCATGTCACTGTGCGTTTGCTTGTGTCGCGTGGAAGCGGCGCTGCAAACTGTGACGACGTCTTTGTGTCGGTCTGCCGCATTGTAAGCAAGACGCGAGCTCACTCGTGACGGAGTCAGCCAGCAGGATGTGCAGAGCTCGAGGCTGAGAGATACCTGCTGTGACCTCTGAGGTGGGAATGCTGCTTGCAATCTCGCAAAAATCCGCCGCTGCATGTACGCTTCTGCGTACACGTGCACTAACAGGATTTTATTTTTACACGCATGATGGCGAAGAAAGAAAAAAACATACCTACCAACAGCTGTTAGTCACAGCTGGCAAGTGTTTCTCCTTTACAAATACTAGGGGACACCAATCAACACCGATCATTTTGAGATTCTCTTTAAAGAATAGTTCAAGCGACAGTAATGAAAGGGAAATGGAATTGGTGACAGTCAATAAAATAATGTAAACTACTATATTTGCAACTGTAAAGAAGTGTAGACAGGGCATTTATTAATATCACCATTGTCGGCTAAAGTAGTTGTAGTTAAATTTCTTAACTTAGTGATCAGACAAAAGCTTAGCTGGCAAATGAGACTGGACATCAAATGTTTAATTCCATGGATGATTAGGGCTGTAATGGTTGTGAAAGTCCACTGTATTGGGTCGTAAGCCCGTCCATGTCACACTTTTTGTTATTTGTGTTTACTTGTCGACGATGTGCGCGTATTTGAACTGTTGCAATAAGAATCTCGGTCACTGACCCATAACAACATGCGTGAACATACTCTTGTCAGTTGTCTTTAATCCGCCTGAGAGTCCGAGGGCCCATCAGAGCCTCAGCAAATCTATCACAACTCTGCATCGCTGCCATAGCGACAACGCTCAAAGCTGAGCCAACAGCATTACAGGCAGACCGGCAGCTCTTTAGCTCACAGACAGAAATAACTAGCTACTAAACAGCAGCAGCACCACGAACATGTATCCAAACAAAACAGTTATTATGTAAGACTACCCTCCCAAAAAAAAAAATACTGTCCTCCTGCATTCATAAAAAAGAGCCATTTAAACACGGACTTCATAGTTCAAGATGATAAAATATATAATCATTAGAGGGCTCGTAATAGTGTATTTTTATCCAAGCTACAATATATAATCACTCCACTAGCCCAGCGAGCTGGTGCCCAGACAGACTGATTTTGATAAATTTGCAGGGTGTTTACATGAAAAATCACAATAGCAGACACAGAGGAGCAATTAAATATGCATGAAGTGCAAGAAATAGCAATACAACACTATGCCAATATAACACCAATGACACACACACACACACACACACACACACACACACACACACACACACACACACACACACACACACACACACACACACACACACACACACACACACACACACACACACACACACATCTGGGCTCCCTGTGACATATGACAGTGTAATGAAGCACAAAACACATACTGTTGAAGCATCTGGTGCAGGCAAAGACAGAGCGACACACAGAACACAGACCGGCACTGAAAGGCAGGAAGGAGATGGAGAAAAGCAGGAGGAGAGAGACAAAAGAGACAAGCGGACATTAACCAGGAATAGAGAGGAAGAAAGGAAGCGGCAGCAGGAGGAGGAAAGTCACTCAGGAACAGTAATATGGGAGAAAGAAAGAATACTAGAAGACCATGTCAGAAAAGGGCAGAGAGACAAAATGGGGTGATGTTTTTGCCCACAAGCTCATTACAACCACAGAGTGCTAAAGGCAACAGACACACACTCACACACACTGCAGGTCAACAATCTGGCCACGGCGTTCACACTCGGAGGGAAACGACGGCGGGAGAAAGTGACTGCGGAGGAGAAGGAAGAGGAGAGAATGGAGAGAGAGAGGCGGAGAGAGCGATACAAAGCAGTCTCTTAATGATGCAGGGCACTAACGACACCAGGGAAGAGAGGGAGACAAGAATGAAGGGAGAGAATAAAAACTAGACAACAGTAAAGTGGGAAAGGTAAACCATAAAATGAAGAAAAAAAACGAGCGGAGTCAGTAAAACAAAAACAATCAAGAGAGAAAGAAAATAAAGGGATGGAGCAGACATTCCACCATCCGACTTTTACAAGCGCTTCGTAGACCGAAGCCCGACACCTTCGCCGTCTCCTGCCTCTTTGAACAGGGGAACGAGAGACTCATAAACGGATATCACAGTAAACAATGTGTTGACTCGAGGAATCGTCAAACGGCGCTCAGACGTGTTAAACAAAGAGAGAAAGGGGTTTTCGTTCAAAATAGGAACTCTCTTTGATACAAAGAAGAATCACTACTGTTGTGACACTACAACTTTTGTAATTAACGAGGAGGGTTGACATTCAGAGACATCTTGAGCCTGTCATTTAAAAGATTATAACATTTTAGAGGACTCAGACACCAAGGGTAATTGGGATATATAATTAGAGTGGCCCTTTTTCATGAATAAATACGCGTTTGGAAGCAATGCAAGTTTCAATTGTAGTGATGAAAGGGGTGTCGGTACAAACACTAAATGCCTTGATAATCACAGCAGGGGGGATAAATGATACTTTGAGCACAGCAGATTGCTGTGTCTAGGTGTCGATGCATACAAAAACCTTTTCCTTTAAAAGACTGCCTGTGTGGATAAATATACATTTTTTTAGTTGCGACTAGGTAAGTGGGTGTAAGCATGCATCTGTGTGTGTTTATGTTTTCACTTTATGTCTTGAAGGGATTCTGAGAAAGGGGGAAGAAGTGTTGAGGGGAAAGGAAAAAAAAAAAAAAATCGATCTGCCTCACTTCTCTGCAGTGCTGCAACCACTGGGTGTGTGCAAGTGTCTCGCAGTGTTTGCATGTGCCCCAACTGCGGGGGCGCCACCAAGTGGTCAAAAGTATTCCCACGGTCATTTAGAGAGAGACAAGACTAATGTGGAAGGGAAAAGAAGAGGGCATTCAGGGAGGTGGATCGATATTCAGGAATTTGTGGAAGGGAGACGTAAGCGGCTCGTGTTCGACTTAAAATGAAAATAAACCCACTCCGTCATAACAGCAGAGACACGACTCGTCTCCGCGGAGCTTCTAATTAATTGTCTGACCACGCGAGGCCACGAGCTCTCTCACGTAAGACCAAGTTCAGTCCCTTATTCATACGCAAGGTGCCGCTCACGCTGTGCAAAGGCGCGTACACGCCACCGAAAGAGAATCCGAGTAGAACTGACATTCCCATTTAAATCAACACTGCGGGATGGTCGAGTGGGTGTCACTTTTATATATGCTGTTGACGCCGCAAAGAAAGTAGCGCGCTACTTCCATACAAACAGACTCAAAACTCACTTATGTCGGCTTGACGTGTAACACGCATCAGAGTGTGTGTGTGCGTGTGTGTGTTTGTATGTATGCGTGTAGTCCCTGTCCCGCCATGGTTGTCCCTTTTAAAAACGGACAACGCCTGCGTCTCAATTCAGCGACCAATTCGGCTCAGTGATTCCTCCGCCGGCGGCCTAGTGGCGGAGCGACAATGTGTCACACTATGACATGTGTGGTCCCCATAAAAACTGACGACGACAGACAATTTCGTTTGAAACAAGTGAAACGACAACGGTGAACTTCTTCCCCATGTCTATGGTACACACACACACACACACACACACACACCGACAGCAGACAGACACACAGGTTGAGTTGTACCTCTCCCTCAATTCTAGGGGGGCGAATGCTGGACAGGTGGATGGTCTTGAGTTCTCCAGAGTTGAGCTTCACCACCATGGCATCAGCGTTTAACACCTGCATCACCTAGAGGGCCAGAAGAAGAGGGGCGAGGAATTGAGTCAAATAAATACAAAAAGGCAAACAATGCGTGGTGAACAATACGACAAACGGAAGACTAGAAATTATTCATGAATCTAAGGGTAGAAAAAAAAAAAAACATAAATACCTCAACGAAAGAACTAAATAAAGAAAATCACACCCCTGCAGGATGGAGGCGAGTGTTGCAGCAAAAAGACCGGCGTTGCATTTTGTGACTGAGCAGATGGACTGAAAGAAAGATGGGAAGTGAAGGAGCAGGTAAAGGATAAATGGAGGGGAAGAGATCTATTCAAAGGGGGAAGGAGAGTGACAGTGCAGATCGTGTGCTGTCACAAGTAGAAGGCACCGAGAGCAAGGTAAGAAAGAGTGATCCTTGAGTGACTGAGTAGGTAAGCGAGCAGGCCCGGCGAGGTTTGGAGGACAGAGCGAGGACGTTTTGCTATCTGGGGGATTGGCACCGGGAGGGGGGAGAGGGGGAAGCGAGGGAAGAAAGGAGGGAGACAGAGTGCAAGAGAAACAGCTTTAAAACACAAACATCCTCTTAAAGATAGACTGCTGGAGCATTACGCAGCCCTCTGCCCAACAAATGGCTGGCAGCACTTTATTCTGGAGACCTTTACAAGTGTAGCTAAAGACACAGACTAATTTATGTTTGGCATTTAGATGTTTCTCTCTGGACCAAAAAAGGTAGCAACCTCAATTTATGGCTATGGTTCAGAAGAATACGTGCGGATATTCAAAGCCTACACCTGCAAAATTACAGTTCACGAGTGTAGGAAGGAGAAAATGAAGAATAAAGCCTCGACGATTATTTGTAACGCAACCCAATCGTCTGTATGCATGTGCCAGTCGTGTGTGTGTGTGTGTGTGTGTGTGTGTGTGTGTGTGTGTGTGTGTGTGTGTGTGTGTATTGCAGCCCTTGCAAATACACAGACAGATTGGTTGTATAATGTGACTGAGATGGAGGAGGCATCCAAACCCAAGGCCTTTAAGTAGGCCGCTTGCAAGAGACTGAGAAATCAATCGCCCTACACATGTTGCCACCCACACCTGCATTAAATGGCCTCATCATCACTCACACTGTGGTTCACATGTAGGCTGTGCTCACGCTGAAGTCCCCAAAGAGAGAGATGCGGGTCTGAGCGCTGTTTTTCAAGCACAATTTGGACTGTGTGGGCGTTTGTGTGGCGGTTGTTTGTGTGGTGGAAAAACAAAATAACCAGAAATCCTCTCGAGATAAAGTCGAATCTTTTATGAAAGTGTGTACTGTACGTGCAGGCACGAATCCAGGTGTATTTTGCAATTTGGGAGATTCATTATTCCATGAAAACAAAAATCAGACCGCCATTGAATTTGCCACCAGAGAAAAGAAATTAGTACAGCCCACGTGCTAAATAGACTGCCCACAACGGCAGCCAAAATACATCATATACTAATCACGGAGCTGAGTGGGAGCGATACAGAGACATAGAGAGCCGGAGGGAGAGAGAGTCGGGGACGGGGGGAGAGGTGCAATGAGTAAGTTTGAGGGGGTGGGGCATGCATGTGCGCAGCGACGTACACACATTCGCACTGTA
Organism: Clinocottus analis; assembly: GCF_023055335.1. Classification (NCBI taxonomy): domain Eukaryota; kingdom Metazoa; phylum Chordata; class Actinopteri; order Perciformes; family Cottidae; genus Clinocottus; species Clinocottus analis. Next base: position 5,269,335 of record NW_027175932.1, read on the forward strand.
ACAAGGTCATTTCGTGGCCTGCCCTTGTAAATAAAGTGCAGCAAAGAGAATGTGGCAGGAGCAGAAGAAAATGGCTCAGCGTTTACTGGCTAATTATCAGCCGGAGGAGGCGAGACGTGAGAGGCGAAGGAGGACAGATCAACACACCAAGATAGAGGAACGGAAAGATGGAGCGAGCTAGGGAGACAGAGCGTAATCTCTCAGCAAATATCACAAGAACGCGCGAGGGGGGGAGAGACAGAGAATAGATAGAAAATAGAGCGAAAAGTCTTTGCAAAGTAGCTGCCATGAGGGTCGAGTGAGCAGGCAGAGAAGACAAATAGGCGGGCAGCATGACTCACTGGTCTAATCGAGTACACAGAGGTGGGGATCTACTGCCACCTTCTGCCCATGGCTGACATGACATCTGCAGTGGCCAAGATCAGTCACGGCAGAAAAAGGAGGATCTTGGCTACTGCCAGGGACCCGTGTTGGTTGTCAGTCGAATCCATTAAGATGCTTTTAACCACAGGGGCCAGCAAGGGCTCAGCCGGGACTTACTCATTACTCGTGTCAGATCGTCTCCCTCAAAAGCAACACCTTTGTGCCTTTCACTGTTCGCTGCCAGTGGAGATGATTTGTCATCCAAATTACACGGTTTCAAATTAACTAGTGGTGGTTGTGATGTTATTATTAACACCTTTAGCTGACATCCAGCCCCCAGGGTGCTGCTGGGAAGAAAAAAAAAGTGGCCAATGAGTACGTAATACTTTGTGAAGACATTATCCGGGGACAGGTATTCTTAAGACTCTGACCTAATCGCTCGACTGATTTTTAACTGGGGCACAAACTAATATACCCTTTTCTCATCTTCCCCAAATGTGACTTTTTCATTTCGTAAAGAAGCCGTCTGACCTTGTAACCATTCTGTCAGACTCCTCTTAAGTGGGGCATACGGTAGAGCCAAGAGGCCCTCGTGCCATCTCTGTCTCTTTCAACCATTGTTGAAGTATACTATTCTTTCTTTCCAGTAAGACATTAATTTGCACATTAAAGATAACTTACTTTACTTCAGACAGAGAATATATGCATATAAGTATTATACAACTCTGTATTATCACAAGTGGAATATAATTTGCATCTAAACAAAGCCTTTAAGACCTTTCAGTCTATTATTATGTTTAATCCAATTATCTGGCTGAGTAAGTTAAGAGTGTATTCTGTTGTTGTTGTTCAAGTGGCAACAGGATACAATTAGCATGGTGTCAGAAAGTCATTTGAGCATGAAAACAAATCTGGATTTAGGTTAGGAGGACTTGCAAGTGTGACTTTCAAGTACAAAAATGCATATTGTATCGTTCATATTGTTAAAGCATATGGGTGGAGAAATATTTTACATCTGTTAAAACAAAATACTGCCTTTTGTGGCATATGATCTTCAGACATCCCAAATAAACACTAGTTTGGCTTTTCATCTACCATATTCTTATGGATACGGTCCTCCTAAAGCAACAGTGACAGTCTTCCTGACAAGCAAGTGATGAGAGGCTGGTAAAGGGGTTTACACCACGTCACCTTTTATCCATCACCTCTCAGGTCGACGGTTACCCAGGGGAGAGGAGGGGAAGGGAAAGGATATGGAGGGGAGAAGAAGCCTATTGGGGCATGGCCTATATCCACTTCTTCGGTCCCAGTAGAGGTGGGAGGAGAGAGAGAGGCGAGACAGTCAAAAAAGGAAGATTCGTCAGCAGCATTGACTTGTGGGGATTGGACCCGTTCAGCCTTTCCACTCTATCCATCACTCAGATAATAAGAAGTGAAAAGTAGAGTGGACGAGAAGAGGAGAGGAGTGCACGATGATGGGATTGATGGATAGATGTGTCCCTGGGAGAGTCGGAGCATTGCAGTATTAGGTGCCGACAAATGTCACAGGGACAAGCATGGAGGGGGCCACTGACAAGCATGAGAAACTTTAGCCTGTCCAATATGTACTCATCTTTGAAAAGACTCAAGCAGTTGGAGGGTCAGCATGACGTTTTCCATCACAACCATCTGCCACTTTTAACAAAAGGTTTTTGGAGTTTTTAAACCATCTAGGATCATGTGCGTGTTATAACGGTTCTATATTAACAACCAACTCCATGAAGTGATAACCTGGAGAAGTCCTTGGCAGTAAAACATATTTTATAGAGTATATTTATCCAAGTGATGACGACTTTTTATACCCAAAAACAAAAACGACTGAACGCAGCAGCAGCTGACATGGCGCAAGAATCCTCTGTGGCTATTTCGGGGGAGAGCATGGGAAAGAGGACAGAGAAAACTCCTACAGAGATCAAAAAGTGCCCCAAGGTTTAAGGGGGGGCATCAGCAGCGCAGTACCGCAGCAGTAAATAACTGTGCACGGATACCAGAGAGAGGACACCCATAGACCCGGGATCTTGATAATTCACTGACTTTCACTTCTCATACCTTTTCATCATTCTTGCCTTAAGTCCTTCTCTACCTCTCTCTCCACCCCTCCTACGGCCCTCCAAAAAAAAAAGAAATCACACTTTCAATTTCTTCTTTTCTTCTGCTCCTTTCAAACACGTGCTGGACCTCCCCACCAAATGTCTCCTCACTCCCCCCCCCCACTGGCCAAATCCAGCCCTCTTTTATTAAGGGGGTTCAGAGAGATCTGAGAGCAGCTCACACTGATAGTATAAATGTTTTATCCTTTCGCTAGCCTCTTCCTTCTGACTCAGGAAAAAAATATACATACACATAGTTTCTTTTTTGCGCCTTCTTTATGGCGTGTGCAGTTTATCAAATTCATTCTGTAAGCAGATTTCCAAAGCAATACCTTTTATGTAACCCTCAGGCTAGCCATGAATTTTTCAGGGTCTTAAAAGTTCATGGTCTGGAGGGAGCAAACACAGACAAAACCCAAACTTTGGGGAGGTATTAAAGTTTTTTTTTTGTTTTTTTTTCCATTTCTAGAGAGAAATATATCAACTGAGGAGTTGAATGCATACAGAGGGGGCACAGATTTAAAGCTGATGTTTTAGCAGAGTTGCTTTACTACATTAAAGCTACAACTTGGATATGTCAGCGCTACTGCAAACTGTGTTACCAAAATGTATCAAAGAGTCCATCTCACTTGATTTGAAGTAATGTGTGATGAAAACTAGGAGAGAGTGTACTTGATATTGAGGACACTTTTTTTCCTCTCATGAGGCCCTGGCCAATAACCTAAGCCAATATCTCTCGTTCTTGGCTTTTGGGGATCTTTCAGTGCCTCTGCTCCAGCGTACGCCAGCGATTTGTCCCTAATTTGACTGGGGAGTGCTTAAAGGTAGCCGTTAAACATTCCTCCTAGCAGCTTAAGTGAAGATTTTTTATTTATTTTTCAATTCAGTGGGGTGGTGCAAATGTGACAATAAGAGGTATCAGAGGTGCATCACTTGTTTGAAGCATTAAAGGGGCTTCTGCTGCAGTGCTGCGAGAAAACTGGAAATGCCGCAGTAGACTTCAAGTGGTGGGAGCGAGGGAAACAAGCGGCCTCCCCTTGGCTTTGAAGCCAAGTCGTATTCATGATGGATAATGTCTGCATGTCATGCTGAAAGTTTTGTACTTTACTGCTGCTTTTTCCCTGTGGTATAATATAAATGAGGACTTTCAATTGAAAAGCAAGATGATCCAAATTGAAAATCATTATGTTTGGGGACGGAAAAAAAAACTGTCAATTAGAGACAGCTTATAAAAGTCACTTCAGGACCTCACCTTGGCTACAAATTGTCTGTCCTTCAAGTCCAAGTTGGCTGTGGGTGCCACGTAGTCCTTCCAGATGCGGACCTTGCGCTCTTTGGCAGATCTAGTCAAGAACAAGGTCACATAATTAGTGTTAGTGCTTAACATCAGCCAGAAACACATAAGATATAAAGGGCTTCATCGAGTGAATAACAATTATCCATTTGGATGGGAAAAGCTACAGAAGCTCATTATAGTGGAAAAATTCCAAGATAATTAGTAGCCATCACTGCGATGATTGATTGTCGGGAATGAATATCATTGCAGCAGAAATAGAGCGCTTGTTCATCTCAAGTAGTGCTGGATTACATTTGCATAACATTTAATTTCCACAATAATGTTGTTAGCTCAAGAATCTGCATTTACATTATTTATTTGTCTTGGATCCAATCAGTGATTTCCACAACCAATTATATTGTCCATTTCTACTCAGCTGAATTTAATAATGTATGACTTGTCTGCCATGGAGTGAAATGCTTCATTATATGTTCATCAGGAATCAACAAGACTATTTAATTAATGCCGTAACTATCTTCAAGACCTGAGCCCAATCATACAGTTAAGAAAAACAGAAAAACATAGAAAATCACATCTGACAAAAGTTGTCTAGTAGTTGCGTACCGTTCACTAGCTCTGAGTTTCTCAGCTCCCTGGGTGTAGACAGCCATGGACCAGTCTACACAGCGGGCAAACCCTTCCTTCAGTAGGAGTTCTGTTATGTTGCCATTCTAAGACAACAAGAAACGAGAACAGTCAAAAAAAGCAATCAACAAAATATTATTTTTATTAAATGGCACTTCCACCAGCGGGTGCAGACTCCCGTGTCTTACCGGGTGAAGGATGCTGCCCAGTATGATCTGGTTGGGGCAGCTCTCCAAGATTATCTGAACGTCTCTTTGCAGAAGACGAGATTCGGTGAAGAATTTGGCCTCTGCTGCGAATGCCTCCGTCGACTCTGTGCCATCCGCTTCTCGCTTGAACGTGGGACACTGGAGAGGACGGAAAGGCACATTAAGTGACGCAATGATAATCACACCTCAAACAATAGGTATTGTGTAAGAAATGGCAAATGTGTTCAAATGGGTCCAATGCGATTTGATTACATCACCATTGGAAGAGAAGCCCGCATTGTGTCTCGTGAAAGTCCAAGCAGTCAAGCAATGCCTTGAGGCGGGGTTTTTATTTTAGAGTACACATTCTTTTGATAAAATCATTTTTTCTGTGAACGACTGTTATCCACTTTTAACCGATGTCACCTTGCTGCACACGCTATCTGTATTCTCCTTTGAGCGTTGCACAACACCAGAAAGATAAACACGACGGGGGCAACGCGCAGACAAGCTTTGGAACAATGAGACAAAGAACACCTTGATGTTGGTGTAATATCTTTAAGTGTGGAAGAAGAAAAGTTATCTTGAGTGGTCCATCGACCAATCTGGGATTTACAAAAGAGACTGATGGGGAAACTTTGTGGGCCGGATAAGACTGGTAGAACAAACACAGACAGTCTTTTCTTGTTCCAGAATGGACTGTCTACCTTCAAATACTTGCAGAGTTGTTGTGACAGTAATGTGAAGACAGTCATGGGTGTGGAGGAAACCTATTTTTAACCATTTTATCTGCATCTATACAGCCATTTATGCTATTTGCTATGTATTAAGTTGCTTACTACTGTTGTGAATGTAGGTAGTTTAATGTCGTCCACAGTGTAGTGGATATATAATATATATACTAGGCAGCAGGTGAGTGGTGATTACCTTGACTCCAGAAAGCATGACAGTGACCAGGTAGTAGTCGGGGAGCAGCAAGGCACGAACAACACTGCCGTCTCGCACATGCTCGATGATGGCTGGAGGGAGGGAGGAGAGCAGAATGTTAATCAGTTTGCCAAATCCAGTGTCATCATGAACTAAAACGCACATTTGCAGTGAAAAAGTGTCAGAAAAACTCAAATTCCTCTCGGTTTAACTTTTTTAAGCTTTGAAATAGCACTGCCAAAAAAAGACCACCGGATTCAGTTTTGTCTTTATATTTCCTACTGAAAAATGTAGGGAGAGGACTGAATCATTGACTGAGGTATCAAGGGTAAAACTTAATTTATGATGCTTTCCTGTGAGCTGCCTCGAGGCTAGTCGAGTCAGACCAATAAAAACAGTTTTAAAAAACTAAATTTATTTTATTAATATACATCTCACTTCATCCTGAGGAGACAGTTAAAGCAGGCATTCTCCTTCTCAACAATGCCTTACCGATTGAACTCAAAACTATAATACCTGTGATCGGCCGAAAATAACCACTGTGTTTTTTTTTTTTTTACAGAGTAGTGGAATTGAGATGTCTCGCCGAGGGATCGCTTTCTGGTACTAGAGGGGAAAGTTACAGCCTTCTTGGCAGACTGTGTACACTTAAAGTGATACTCCATCCAAAGGCTTCATGAAACACTCACTACTGTAGGTTTAGAAAGGTGGCTGGGCAAAAGCTTTGCAGCTTCCTTCCTCACAGGTTGCGGTCAGCTTGAATGAATTTGCATGAGTGTGTTAAGTATTTTCAAAAACAACTTCAATGTTCCTATTGCCTTCAATAGTAGGACAGTGGGAAAGGTCATGTGAGAGAATCCTCTCCTTATACTTGTCCCTATAGAAATCCTTTTAAGCTGTGTAAACTCCAAGTGACCGCGGCATCTGCTCTCTGGGAAGATTTGAAAGATGCATTTACAGCCACCTTTCAAGCCTACAGAGGTGAATACTTGCTCCTGAGAGATACGGTTTGGAATGTCACTTTAAAGGTTTTGCTATGTGCAACATGTCGAAGCTTCAATTCATTTAGAAAGTATTTGAGGTGTTGCATGTTTTTTTTCCCAAAAATCATATCACTTAACTGTTGCTCCTGACCTCTAAAATACTTTAAGAAATTGGGCAGGATGTGAGTGAAAGGCATTTCACGCATAAATGGTATTTTGGTGATGGGTTCTCTCAGTGTCTATACACCTTCATTATGTGTATAACGTGTGTGCCTGCGTTTGTGTGTCTGCCTGCCTAAGCAGATGAGACAGAAAGTGGTATTCCATTTTTTTTTTTTTTTTTTCAACCGCAGCAACTCAACGCACATTTAAAGCGCTTTGGCTGAATGGTTGCTTCCAATTTAAAAACAACTCTGACTGCCTCTCATGAATGGTAAGAACAAGAAATGAGAGCTTTCCCCTGTTCATTTCCCATTCAATTAAAGTGTAGTGAAATGAGCTGAGCCACTGTTAACGGCAGCCACCTGGAAATGAAGAGAGTGGTACATTACATCTCCGCAAGGGTCAGAGATGAGAGACTGGAGGAATGAGCCGGTGAAGGGTGATAAAGCATGTGCCATTAAATGCCCTGTCGCAGATATTAAGAACTTAATATCTTCAATCAAACGAAACCAAAAAAAAAAAAAACATGGTTGATTTCTGATTGGCTTATAAATGTGGCTTTCATGGGGAAATGGAGGCTTATGCAATATTGTTTGCTTGTTTATGCCAAGTGTCTTTGTTTCCTAAGCCAAGCTTTCTCTCTGTCAGTGTGGATGTTTGCGCGCCGAACACATTACCGTTGATAGGTTTCTGATGCAAGGAGTCGATATAGTTGCGGGGATTCTCTATGGTGTACTTGAGATCGCGGATGGTGTGCGTACCGCCACCCTCACTCCACATGCCCTTCTTGGAAGCTTTAGACTGGTCCTCCAAGTCACAGAGTCTGGCCTGGTCTGGACTGCTCACACAAACAAAAAGGAAAGTTTAAGACAGAATAGAAGGAACTCTGGACAGCTGGTAAAATGATAAAAAACAGCATGTTGCTTTACATCTTACAACATGATTGACTTTAATCCATCAGTGTTTTTTGTGGCCACTTTTTCAAACAATTTCAGTTTTTCAAGAGTGTAAAATAAGAAAGCGAGATGAATTCTTCACAGCACTTATTAAAATCACTTCAATTAATTAGTTAAGACGCATGAAACGTGGACTACTAATGAAACTTGCAGGTGCATGAAGCGGATATTGAAATGTTCTCAGATGGCTTCTTACCAGCTTTGAAAAATGAAATGGATGTTACAGAACACTGCTGCACCAAAGCGCTGATAGAGTTGCACCCCTTGTGATTACAAGAACTACACACACAACCAAGCTCCATCATGTTGGATTCATTACAATTCATGAAGTTACAGCAAGAACTCTTAGCTGGAGCTGTTCGATGCGATGGCACACTGGTTGTTAGCCTCGTCATGTACAAGAGCACATACATAGTATAGGACTGCATGTGTGTGTGCTGCTCCTGACAAACTGCACTGCTGTTTTAGTGGCAACCAGCTTATGACCAGAACATAACTGCTTCAAAAATGTATCCAAGCATTGTGTGAAGAGACAATAACAGTGTTTGACGGCTCCTTCAAAACGCAACCACGCAGCTGGCTACAAACGCCACAATTAATTCCATGCTGGCTCTCTAAATTGTGCAGCCTAATGCTTTTTAGGGCCATTGTACAACTTTAATTATATTCATTACTTCAAATAGCCAACAGGCTTTTGTTTAGAATCAAAGGCTGCCCGATTGATATGGGAGTCGCAATGGTGACTGGAGCTTTTTTTCTTTTTCTTTAAATGAACAGCGCACAAACTGAACTTCTCACATCTTGCTGCCTAAAGACAGTGTTCGCTTTGGAGAAGCAACAAAGTGGGTCTCAATTAAAACACCACACACATAATTCAATTAAATTCATTTTATTTTGTATAGCCCAAAATCACCAATGTGCCACAGTGGGCTTTACAATCTGTACAACACATATGCAGCCTGTTCTCTAGCTGTGTGTTCTGAATTGGGCTTGGACTCAAAAGCTGCGGTAGAGTTCCCCTTTCGCCTCTACAGTGATTAAACCCCTCACTTCAAATTTAATCAAATGGTTTCTTGCTTACTGAGCAACAGAAGTGAAACTTTCTGTGAGAAGTCAGTCGTGTTTAAGCTACTTAGAATTGAAGCAACTAAACAGGAACAGAGAGCTACAAAGATAAAGTGAGAAGAAAAAAAACGAGGAAATCAAGGAAAGCAGACATTGTTAAGCCACAGAAAAAAACGGAAAGCAAAAAAACAAAAGGAGATTGGTCAAGATATAGAAATAACTTCATGTGTGGAGGCAGATGATAGTAAACTTATCCACGTCTCCAAAATAAACTGATTTCTTTTTAGGTCAGCAACTCCTTCCAACCAACACATTGCTTGAAATCAAAACAGATATTGATGGGTAAGAAAGCGCAATACTGAGCAACGCTACTGGAGGAACAACAGCCAAGAAGGGAAAAAAAACTTTTTTCAATGCTCTTATATTTGAACACACTGTAGGCTATATCTTTCATCTCCATGTGGCTCCCTTGTGCAACCAAAACTACTTTAAATAGATAGAAAATGTTGAACTTTCACAAGCGGTTTCACAGCTCCCTGTTGTCTTACAGCTTGGAGAGGGTGTAGGATATCTCGTTCCCTTGTGTACTTGACTGGAGGGGGTTCCAGTCCTTGTGAGCATCGAGGCCGAAATGAGTACAGTTCATCCCCCTCAGACGTTTACGCTCGACAACAAGCACTCCTGTGGGGCTCCAGTTAAAAAGGAGCAAAGGAGGATAATGAAACTAAGTTGATCTCCATGTAAATGCTCTGTTGGGTGGGGGCGTTATATAAACTAATTGGTCAAACCCCTTGCTCTGTGGATTATATTTTTCAAAAAGGTAAGTGTATTGCCAAGGATTCTGACCAAGTTTCCGGCTCTAGCCATCTCAGTGAATGTATAAAGCATTTCTAAAAGAAAAGCAGTCCGACTAAGTGACAGAGAGTGAGATAAAAGACTGAGCAGAGGCGATTGATATAGCTCGTCACCACCAAGGGCAGCGGTTGTTTATGTCCTGATCAAGTTCAAGTGAAACTCCAATGATAAAGCCTCTGACAGCAAACCAAAAAAACAAACAAATCTGTCGGACACTGACAGCTGCAATATGTAGCACGAAGCTACAGCTGACAGAAGAAATATAAATTACAATTATTTGTATTTTTTAAATCACATTATTCTGTCTGCGTGTGGTGCTGAGCACTCGCCCCAGCCCTTAAAACTGAATGGGCTGACTGTTTTCTGAAGCCAAAGTCAGCTTCCGAACACGTTTATCTGCAGTGTCCGAAGCCATCATCGTTATAATCGCCCCCATAATTATGATCACATCCTAGCTTGTGTGATCAATGTAGCCAGTCACAGGGGGTAATGATATTGGAGGCTGGCGCACTGAGGGGAACAACTAAGGCCTTAAGTCCTCACTGAGTAATGGGCCTCCCCTTTGGCCAAATGATGTCCTTGTGCACTTAAAGCATCATATACATTAGCGCTTGTTCTGGGCCATTGCGCAGAATGCTTGAAATGGGTCATTAGTGGCAGAATATTCACATAATCTCTGTTCATGTTGGAAAATACAAATGTAGCAGCATGAGTCAAATTGCTTGTAATGTGTGTAATGTGCAAATACTGCCACTGGGGGGGATATACAGTACTTTGTCATTCAGTGCTGGGTGTACGAGTTCATCTCGGGGATTACTGTGAGGGCAATGTGGCAGAAAAGGGTTTCGGAGGGATGTCGCTGTAGCAGCAGGACAATACTGCCACCATCTGGGACACCATGGCTCCATCTCAATTCTCTACAGTCCACCAGTTGGGAACTTTTGTATAACTCCCCACTGATTTACCATTGTTGTGCTGCTTAACGATGTTCTCATGTGCCAAAAATATTTACTGCTCGTTCTGTGTATACAAGTGTTGAGTTGCAAACTAAAAACAGCTTTGAGGTCATTACTTTAACTACACTGAATGAGTTGACAGTTTTGGGGGTTTACCTTTATGGTAGCGGTCTTTTGTATAATGGCATACTTTAGTTCAGCCAGGCCAGCATGGTCACGACATCATAGCAAATATAAGACAATCCGATACGCAATAATTAGATATCCCAAAGTGAAACTATGACATAATGGTCGTCACATATTGCATGTTTAAAATTTCCACAATAAACTGAATGAAAAGGCATTTTTCAATTTGAGTCATCTTACCAAAAAGCAGAGACGGAATGAAAATGCAACCTTTTTTGGCATGAGTACCAGTTTCAAAACAGTATTTAGTACTTGGAAACGTTCCATGCTAGTGTCGTGACAATCGGCCCACATATGCATCATTCATGTTAACAAACAAACAGGTAGCGTAGAGGGAAAAGTCTTACTTGTTCCCTCTGATTCCTTCTCTGCGGACTGTGGCCAGGCCCTCATTCACCAAAGACTCAGCAAGGTTCTCGCCTGTTGTGTCTAAAACGAGAAAAGATAGAGAAAAGAACTTGATACATTTTCTCCTTTTTAAGTTTAGTGGGTTTTTTTTAGGATGAAATTACACAGAAGTTCGTTAAAGTCAGGTGATTTGTTTGGACTAGAGGCAATCATGAGTGTTGACATTGAGGATAAAATTTAGCTGTACGAAATTTACTTTTTTCCCCGGTACTTGCAGCTGAAAAGGTAACAGCAAATACAACTGCCATTAAAAATACTCTGAAGGCTATTTAACTAATTATAATACTTTTTTAGGACAAAATATGAACATGTTAATGGATAAATCTTAACTCAGAATGTTGTACACAAGCGAGAGTCCACTCACCTCTCCCCAGGTAGACCATGCCGTACTCCCTGCCCAAAGCGGTCTTGATTTCCACAGTGAAGCACACTTCTTTGCCGATTAGCTTCTTCCGCAGGAACTCTCTGGCTTGAAAGGCCCATGGCTGCAATACAGACAGGAATAATAATGTGCCGGTACTCTTCTACCGGGAGATCAAATCATAGGTTTATCACAAAACTGCTCACCAAGAGCATTTTTTAGCATCAGTTGAGACTTACTGCTGTAGTGACAAATATAATCCTTCATTTCAAATAACACGTGAATTGTATTATTCTTTTGGTTATTGCAAGCAACCAAGGTTCTTTGTATCCTCTGATAAAAGAAAAAAAGACATGAGGCTGTCTGTCAAAAAAGTATTTTAAAATATAAAGTAGAAATTTCAATCTTAAACATTAGGTTTCAAGACAGGCAGCAGAACAGACCGTTGTAACATCTGGCTGTGATGAATAAATTGATGGGCTTTTCAAAGCCATGAAAAGGAAATTGCAGCAGTGGTATCTTAAAGCCTCCAGTTTGATTGAGCATTGACCACTCTAGGCTCTGTCATTATTTACAATCAGACATGGTCTGAGTACCAATTCATACGTAAGTATAATCGTTTGATAGGAATGAGGATAGCAAAGTCATGAGACAAATGTTTCAAAGCAAAATATTCTCCCCACAGTGAAAAACAAAGACCCGACAATTGGAATATCATTGTGACTAGTGCAGGACTACTTAGAGGGACCTTGTTCTGCCTTTGCCAAACACACAGATAAACATAAACAAACAAACACAATGGGATGCAGCTGCTCACCTCATCAGGGGTGTCCTTGGTGTCGGTCTGGCCCTGGGCAGCTCGACGGGCCATGGCCCCAGCTCGGATATTACTAAGATTAATCTGGCGCTCCGGGGGTGGGCCACCTCGAGGCTGACCCCGAACAATGATGGCACAGCCTGACAAGACCTAAAGAGATGGCAATAAAGATTGTGAACTGGAGAAGATAAAACCCACACGAAGAAATGTATCAATTCGGTAAATACAGATAGTATCTTCAAACACTCGCTTCCTGCTTCTTAAAATGTATTCATCACAACTAAAGACTGTGCAATTCACAAGTCAAACACCTGGAACAAATACCAGAAATGTGTGGTACCTTTCAGTTTCTATTTCCACTAAGACAATACATGCACTCTGATACATTCAGTAAGCCGTTCTACTTGTATTGCGGCAAGTGTTCCCCTAATAAGCCCTATTGGAGAGTCATGAAGGATTCTTTTGAAAATGCTGAAACATAAACAGGTACAATAGATAGAAAAATAAAGAAACCATCAATTGCGTGAATTAGATCCGGGTTCACTTAAATCCACTACATGCTGAGTGGATGTAACTCAATTTCCATTCCACCAAATCATAGTAGCTATGAATTTGAAAAAAACTTTAAAAAGATGTTAGCAGAGCCTGAAAAAGCTTTTGTGGAGGCGGAAAGCAACGTCCCGTTGCACGTTGCCGTGGAGACAGTCTGTCATTCAAATGCAAGGTGAGATCACGCCATCTGATAACGTAGCTAAATACAAAAAAAAAAAAAAAAGATAACCTACTCTTTGGTTTGACAACCATGGCATTTACACGAATCTGAGCAAACACCTTTTATCTGCGGACTCTCCAGTGTGTCTGCAGGGAGCATCACTGGGGGCTGTTGATCTAAGATGTGGGTCAGATAAAGACCACCACTATTCCCCACTATCTGACTCCCTCCCTCGAAGTAATAGGCCAAGCAGAAGAGGAGTTGTGATTTCCATACACCGGCCTGGCATTGGGGGGACAAAAAGGACACGTTCTACTTGGAAAGCACGACACGACTTTGCTCAACTCCTTGATCGACTTTCTCAAGGAGCAGAGTTGACTGCATTAGATAAGGGTGATTCATGTATGTCCAAAAATAAATAAATCAAAATGATGTATACTGTGTGCAGAATAAAGCAAAAACAGACCTGGCAAAACTCAAAAGTTAATTTTAAATTCATTTCTAAACAAATGATATTAATCCAACTCCTCAGACTCTTGTGCACCAACACATGGTTCATTTGGTAATGACCCACAAGAGTGTAACCGACTCACAATCGTCCTCGTGGGATTGCTTACCCATTTATTGTAGTTACCAGAGTCATAAATAAACAGCTCTTCTTCCAAAGTCTCGAGACAATTTTGGCTTAAACATGCTCGCTGTGATGAAGCAGCATGAGTGACATGCAATTTCTAGTTATGCTTCATGGTGGCATGCCATCAAGCAGTGGGTCTACTGGGCACCGACCTCAGGCCAAAGTACAGAACTATGCACAGCATTCATTTAAAAACATATTTAAACCTTATAAGTAATACTTTATAATAACTGAATGCTATGAAGCATTAGTTAAATATGAGTAAGCACTTAATTTATCTTTATAAAACAATGTTCAACACTATAATAAAGTGTTACCACCTGCACACTATGAAGCATTAGTTAGTTATGCATAAGCAATAAATCCATCTTAATAAAGTATTGTTCAACACTATTATAAAGTGTTACCAACTGCACGCTATGAAGCGTTAGTTAATACTTCATTTACAAATGTTGAATCCATCATTAAAAAGTGTGGAACAATGCTTTATAAATGATGATTTAAGTGTTTATTCCTACTTAACTAATGCTTCATAACGTGCAGTTGTTATAAAGTTTATCCAGTTTATCTTCAAGGTTATCTTGTTGTTTGAAGATAGTGCCAAGCCAAACAGAAAAAACACGGTGAAGTAACGCCGGCCGAACAGAGATGGTACACAACCAAGATGAACGGGAGATTACAGGAGGCAAGAAAGTTGTAGCTACGTGTCAGTTCCCAGCGGTTGTTTTCAACCAGCACACCGGGGGAACTGTGTCTGTGGCTTGAAAAGTGTCGCAACACATCAACCAGCGTGTCACCCCCGAGAGGTCTAAACATTAATAACCGGTAATGACTCCAGTCGCTAAAAGGTGACGAAAAAGCATGTATATGGGCAATAACGAAACAATATAAAAGGAGAGGCTTTTGGGGGCTAGCTAGGTTAGCTGACAACGCTACTCGGCTAAGAACTAATTCACAAATGGCCAATAAAATGAATTAATTTAACAGCGTTGGTTCAGCAGCAACGTAGACTAACACACTTTGTTCATAACGTCACTTTTCTTAATAATAAACGCTCAAAGATAATGGTTAGCCAGCAAATAACTGGGAAACTGAACATCTGTTAACGTCACATTTAAGTTACTAAGCAGCGAATTATCAGCCAGATTTGGCACTAATTACGTTAAATGAGAGTTAAATCCACTTTCTGACGTTTGACCGCGTAATGTTTGTCAATACACTTAAACAAACCTACTGTTAGTTAAATTTAATTGTGGCTAACTAGCTATAGCAAACGTGTGCTAACGTCAATTGGCTTCAGCTTATTAGCAGGCTAACAAAACCAGCTAGCTAATGTTAGCTGCTAACCGAGCCGAACGCTAGTGACAGTTTATAGTGACACGTTGCCATCGCTGGTATTGAACAGACCGTTGCATTTATGGCGGAGCATATGTGAAATTTAAGTTGTAGGGCAATATACAGTTAGTGAAACGTTCGCCTTCATGAGCCCATTGGCTAACTTAACTAGCTGTGTTCATAGGCTCACATATTCAGAGGACTACCAGTCTTACCATTTTCACAATTCCTCTTTGCAGAGACGCTGCCGGAGAAGGCGCTGCCTGACCTGGTGCTGAAACAGATGCCATGTCCGCTTGTTTTTTAGATATATAACTCCGTTAAGGGGGTGACCAGGTGAGAGAGCTGGGACTCTGAAGTGAGTGACTCTTCTACTGAAAGCCAAGAGAAAAAAGGCTGAACAACGATCAACACACACGTTATACCGGAAACACACTTTGCCATGCATACACACACGTCAAAATAATTCCGGGTCCGGGGAGCAGAATGAATGGGAGCGAATGGAGCCGCCTCTCGACCGCACGGGCCAGCTGTCAGAAAGTCTTCCGGAGCAAAAGGTTCGACACGTCAGCATAGCGTTAACCCGGCTTGTGCTGCCTTCAAGGAGTGTCGGAAATGGGACTATTCTCTACAAAATGACAAACGAAGTAGTGCTACAGCCTAAATAGTGTCGTCCCAAACAGTCATTAGAGTTTTGAGAGTACAGAAGATGTGTCAACAATAAGCGTGTAAATAATTGTGTACTTTGCATGAAATATTATTGTTTAGTATGTATTAAAACTAAGTGGGCAGCTGCACTGACACATTTTCACTCTTTGTTTTTTTTAATAAATAGATTCACCCCAAACTTCTGCATCATCCGTGGCATGTCTTCTCTTCATTCTGGCCCTGCAAGCATTGCTCCACAAGATTTCAAGACTGAACTGGAATACACCAAAAAGGTATTATAATATAATATGCATGTGATTCTTTTGAAAACTATATCTGACCAACTTTAACAGGATGTCACACACACAAACACCAAACTCACACACACACACACACACACACACACACACACACACACACACACACACACACACACACACACACACACACACAGGCTGATATGCATGAGGTTAACATGCCAAATATATTTACTAATTTATTTTAATCAAATTGACCTTATGAACCCTTCTCACATAACCGTTTGTTGGCAATTTAAACTCTACAGGGATTATTTTGAAACAAATAATGAGTTTTGGATAGTGTCACCATCAATATTGTGGTGAT
The DNA here is from genome assembly GCF_023055335.1 of Clinocottus analis. Lineage (NCBI taxonomy): Eukaryota > Metazoa > Chordata > Actinopteri > Perciformes > Cottidae > Clinocottus > Clinocottus analis. The sequence goes on from NW_027175932.1 coordinate 5,285,565, forward strand.
ATCATCACACCAGGGATAATCTTGCATTACATTTGTTGAGATATATATATATATATATATATATATATATATATATATATATATATATATATATATATATATATATATGTATATATATATATATGTATGTATATATATATATATATGTATATATATATATATATATATGTATATATATATATATGTATGTATATATATATATATGTATATATATATATATGTATATATATATATATATATATATATATATATATATATATATATATATATATATATATATATATATATAGTTGTGCAAGGCAGCTTTTTGATGTGATTATAGAACTGTCAGTGAGAAGTAGCATTGCTGGGAAAAAAACATTAATACTCATGGGACCTATTCTAAATATTTAAAAATAAATACCTTGAGATGTTTTTATCATGCGTCTAATGATCTGATATGAATTCCCAAAAGGAGTAACTTGTGACAGCGTGTGACAGAGAAACAGGCAGAATGAATGCTTCTTAGTGTAGTAGTAGTCCAAAATGTCTCCCGTTGGTGTTCAGATGGGTTCAGAATTAAAAAGTGTGAAGGCCACTGCATATGCTTCACCTCAAGTTTCATATCCTCTATATTTGTTTTTGTATTAAAGTACATATCTAATCAAGTTTTGTTGTTGCAAATTAGTCATTTAAATGGTGTTTTATTACTCATTTAAGAAGCAGGCTGCATGGTACTATCTGAGGGGGAAAAAAAGTAATGAAAAATGATAAGCATACATAATGAAAATATAAATGTCATGTTTTTTTTACATGGTATGATTTAAAACATACTCACATTGGAAGTGATTGGGCACTGGTTCTCATAGCTACATTTGTATAGATAAACGTATAGGAAAACGTATAGGAAAAGTTAATACTCATAATGTAAAAAAATAAATAACCGAAAGCTAGAAATCCATACAGTAAGTTTGGCATGCAACCTAAACACTCTTTGGCTGATTGGATCAAAAGCGTATGGATTATGGTTTCCAATGGGATGTTATTCAGAAGACGGTAACAGGAAACAGTTGGAGCGTATAGGTGATAGTTTGTTCAAATATAATATGGATTAATAGCATGTTGGGCAAGGTTTAACAAAAAATCCAAAATATTTAAAAACAGTAATATCGCTGGTTTGTTTGGTATTGTATATATTTTAGCCTTTAGTTATCATATTTCTACGTAACCGAGTTCCAGTACATAACAAACACAACTCTGAAAGGAGTGACGCTAATTTTCAGTAAAAAAAAATAAAAATAAAGAAAAGAAGGGAAAAAAACGTGTTAAAAGTTGATTTAGCTCAGAATCAAAAGCGATAAACACCTCTCATGTGCGCAATATTATTATTTACACGTTTAATAGTTGAATTAGGATATTTGATGATGAATTACAATATTATAACACAATGTTACAATAAAAATAACGTATTAACAATATGTCTCTAAAAACATTATCTTTGAGACCAGGGTGGAATATTTGGTAATGTGGAAATTATGTACTGTGAACACGTTGCGTACAATGTGTAACTAACACGTAATTATCCCATTTTGAGCATTTCAATCTTGAAATTAAACAAGTTTAACATTTCTAACAATAACCTTAAGGTCACACAACTGTGCTTGTTTAGAAAATAAAGCATTTAAGACTGAGTTAATATTGCTCGCATTTTTGGGTTGAATCCTACTGCTGAAAATCGGCTCGTTTGGCCACGGACATGAAACTGGAGGTGGAGCTCTATAAATAATGAAGGACTTAAAGAAGCGTCTGCGTTCACAGGATGGGAAAAAAAAAACATTCACCAAAGTGAGAATACGAAAAACACGAACAATACATACATGTTATACCAGGATGGCCACGGCCGCGAGACACGCGACCAGGGAGGCAGCACCGCGGTGCACACGGCACCTTAGTGCGCTTTGGAGAGGCTCTGGCAACCTTTTTACGCGGATGACTAAAGCACATTTCGCAACGCTTCAGGGCGCAGCAAAGCACCAATAGAGATGTTTTATGCACTAGACAACCACCTGGGATATGCTGGTAAAAGGTAGACTTACTTTGTGGCATGATTCAGACACTTAACCTCCCGCTCCCTCCTTTGGCGAGCCCAGATTAGAATTTACGCACCACGATTATGTGGCACTGTTTTAACAACACGACCTAAATACTTTAATCAACCTCGTGTGGCACACACTGTAGGTGCAATAAAGTACAATAAATCAATGACCGCATTAACTCCCTAGTAATAAATCAAATGGCTTGCCTTATTTGTCCTTTGTCTCGGTTGGCAAGGAGATGATGGTGTCCAAAAAAATGGCTGTCCTCTATCTAACCTGACTGATTGTGCTGAGTATTATTGTCCTCTAACTCATGGTTAATGTATAATTTGGGCCATATGGCATTTTAAAATCTGAGCCTTTATTTCGGTGGCACTTCGATCTGTGTGGACCCAACTAATGATATTCAATTAGTCATTAAACAGGCCAAAAGACGAGCCTTGTGTGGGTTTTCACATAGGCTAATATTTGCTCGTCAAATATTTCCCTTTGAAACGTTTACAACGCATTTTTATCTGCTGGCTGCCCAAGGAACATCTGTGAGGGTTATTTTAGCCTCCCTCTTCTGGATAAACGAGGTCCCAATTGGCCCTTTCCTTGCGCCCATACGAGTATATTTGTTCTAGTTTTTAAAGAAAATGTAATAAAGAGAGACTGGGTGATGGATTTATGATTTATCAAAAGCACTTTGCCATATGGTAGTCGTCATTGGCGCAGATTTCCAAATGTTTGTTTTATGAAAAGAGACCAGAGATCCTTTTAATCTAGGCCACTTAACTGCAAAGGATGCTCTTGTCACGTGACCGTATCCCCCCCACCACCTCTAAAGGAGGGGGGAAATGCCAGTGTTGATCATTAAGCGTCTTCGAAAGATGCATTAATTTGTGTAGGATGACACTCACCGAAGCAGAAAGTTTAAAGACTAAATTGTGTTGCAGTGTAAAAAGTGTTTGTTTGATCGGGACTGGAGGCTGCAGCCACTGCGCCGAAGAAAAGAGACACAACTCCCACATCTTGAATAAGCTTTTGCTATGTTGACTTCAAAGTTGTAGAAATGCATAGACAGTTTTAATTTTTTTTAAATGCCAAGAAATGTATAAACTATTTAAAAAATGCATTGTTCTGGTACAGTAAGAGATTAAGATTTAGTTCATATCTTATTTTACAAAGTTTATCGAGCACATGCAACTCGTGATCTATTATGTATATTAATCTCTGTTATTAAATGTTAGATGTGCATAATCCTGTATGAGGAGGCATAGTGGGCTCAAAGACGTAAACAATACGTGTGACTCTTTGGAGGAATCTTCTGAATCTTCCTGAATCATCAATTTTTATGATCAATCGTACTTTCCTCATATTGAATTAATCTTTTTCTTGTTGTATGAAAATACAAGTAGAATAAAAAACGGTATGTTATACTTAAAGACCGACCAACCTAAAGCCCATTTTAAGCTCCATAATGGCCACATGCACTGTTGACATTTCAGGTAACCGGCTCCACGTCATGTGCAGGTCAGCAGGCCTATAAATGTCTGCTGAAGGGCGTCATCCCCCTCATTGTCATTCAGCACAGAGGCGAGGAGTTACCTGGAACATTTCATCTCTGGGAACATTACGCTTCTTTTTTTTTTCGTGACAAGTTTCCTCAGTAAAGTCCGGGAGCGAGCGGAGATGTGTGGAACAAACGACCTGCCAAATGAAGGTTAATCTTGCAATTTGAATATGGACTGAAAATAATAGGCTTCAATTATATTCTAATATATTTAAACACCTGTTGAGAGGTTGCAGTGCAACTATAGTAGATGTGATTTCAGATAGTTATGTTCTTTTTTCCTTAACAATTTGAACCACGTGCATGCTATTCTAAAGGCAGAGTTAACGAAGTGCAGGCTGTGTCACAATAAGGTGGTGGAAGTGTCAACCAGCTAGGAGGGATGTTTCTGAACGGCAGACCTCTCCCAGAATCCAAGAGGAGGAAGATGATTGAACTGGCCACGGAGGGAGTCCGACCCAACCACATCTCCAGGATACTTCGGGTACGCAAAAGCAACAGAGTTGCACAAAATTCCCACATTTAGTTGCTCAGATTTTGTTGTAAAAAAAAAGTTGGTTAAAGCGTCCTGTTGCGTTGATATTTACACACACACACACACACAGGTCATGGTTGTATACAACTATATAACTTCCTATGTTCAGAATAAAGAAAGTTGAGCCCTCTGCGTATTTCAGGTGTCCAGCGGCTGCGTCAGTAAGATCCTGAGTCGCTACCGTCGCACCGGACTCCTGCAGCCCAAAACCATCGGAGGCAGCCGGCCTCGGCTCCTCACCCCGGGCGTCATCTCCACCATCATCCAATGCAAGAGGGAAAATCCAACCATCTTCGCTTGGGAAATTCGAAAACGACTCGCAGCAGCGCGGATATTCAAGGCCTCCAAGGTTCCCAGCGTAAGTGAGCTTATGTTTGTTTTCACGGAACCGAGAAGGATGAACCATATGACATGGTGCCCTGTTGCACACTGTGTTCTGCAAGGTGTCGTCCATAAATCGGATTCTCAGGAAGATTCACTTGGACCACGGGCCGATGTGCATGGAGATGAAGGCGCACATCAGGACCGAGCGGGGTAAGTCACATGTGAAGGCCTTAATAACTTAATTTTTGGTAATCATAGGAGCGTGACAGTCAATTGTACCAGGGGCACAATGCATTTTTTTCCTCCTAATTTTGTTTTTATAGTTTTGAAGCTTGTTGATTTATTCACAGAAATGCTGGACATCAACATTTGTGGAGACAAAGCAAGAAAAGATGATTTGAACAGGAAATTTCAATAACAAGGCAATCAAAGTGCTTCACATAAAACCATTGAAAGCTTCAAAACATAATTCAGAAAAGAAAAGATTTAAAAACAGTCAAAATGCGAAAAAAAAAATAGAATAGTTGCAGAGTAGTTACAGTGCGATGCAGAAATGTATTAATATCCTTAAATCTGCTTCAATTGAAGGCCACAACAAACAGAAATGTCTTTAATTTGGAGCTTTAATATTAGGTAACCTAAAAAAGGAGATATGGGTTATAGATCTAACAGTATAGCATCCATGATTTCAAGTATTGTAATGTGTGTGTAACGTTCACTCGACCTGTATTACCTAATTTATCGTTTGTCTTTTGTAGATTATGTTTATAGTTCCTGCTTCTACATTTAATGCACAAATCAACCTGTATAATATGTACATATTACCTCAATTAATCAGTCTGTATATTCCGTACTTATCTATTACAGTTCTGTATATTGGTACTTACTACTGTTGCACTTCTGGTTGGATGCTAAACTGCATTTCGTTGCTCTGTACTTGTGCAATGACAATAAAGTTGAATCTAATATAATCTAAAATATCCTGCAGATGTTGATTCTCTGATTCAAGAGAAAGGGGGAAAGATGTCTGACGTCTGCAGTGATGACCGGAAGCCGAAAGGCGTCCAGCACCGAAACCGCACCGCCTTCACCCAGGAGCAGAGCGCAGCGCTCGAGCAAGGTGACTTCAGCTCTCTGAAAGGTCCTTGCATGTCTGAAGCCTTTTTTTTCCCCTCCAAAGCTCAGTTACAAATGTTTCTGTCTCCTGGATCAGAGTTCTCCCACAGCCAGTACGCAGATATGTACACGAGAGAGAGCCTGTCGGCCGAGATCAAACTCCCAGAGGACACCATCAAGGTATAGAGTCGTGGTTTTTTGAAGCATCAATGTGTTGATATATACGACGGAATCAGGAATTTCATCTTTTCTTGTCTCTCTCAGGTCTGGTTTTCAAACAGACGGGCTAAGTTGAGGAGGGAAGCCAAACACAGGAGTGGCCCGCAGAGTAAGTGTGTGATTTCATAGTCAAAAAAACTAAAACACCAGATTTTGCAGAACCCTTTGAAGTTTGAGAAAGTCATCAAACATATAAAATTCCTTTAATGTGTCATCCAGGTACGAGCAATCCTGCAAATCAGACGTCCATCTCAGTCCAACCGTCATTCCTCCATCAGCCTCACAACGTGATGTTCCACGCCGTGGCAGACAAGACTCCACTGGATCACCACAGAGACAGATTCCCGTTCCCGTCGGTTCACCATCACACAGACACGAGGACGTCCCTCCCTTTGGCCGCGGAGGCAATAAGGACAGAGCGCCCAGTGACTCAGTGCTGGAACCAGCAGGGCGTCTCTTTCACCTGGGGCCCGCTTCAGGCCGAGGACAGGTTTGTGTTCGGGCAGCAGCAGCCGTGGGATGTGAATCCACATCGCTACCCGGACTGAATGGGAGGCCACGTTGCTCACATTTAGGGTGCATGTCCGTGGAGTTTTGATTGCAGCTCAATTTCAGGACTGGAGGGAGATGTTCTAACCAGCAGGGGGCGACAGAGGACTGGGGTTTCAAGCTTGGCGCTTTCTTTTCTTTTTTTTGTTGTTGTCAAAATGCACTGCAGATTCACTCTTTACTTTGACGTCAATTAATAAAATCGAACATAATAATCAATATCTTAAGTATTATTCTACATTATTCTAAATTCATTGGTTACGTCAGACAATCCAGACGTCTTTGTTCCCACTAAAGTGACTTTTAAAGAAGACAAAGTTAAGACATGTAGAGGCAGAATAAGAGCTGGGTAGAAAAGAGGGTGATGTCTCTTTTTCGAAGTGATGATTGGTTTTATTTATGTGAGTTTCCAGAAAATAAGGAAGGCTATTCTGAGGAGTGATTAAGCCAATGGCCACATGTTCAGCTTAAAAGGGTATATTTTCAAGGGGCACATTTATTGCTCATAGATCATATCCAAACAGAAATTATATTTGGATATTTGAGCATAACTTTAACTGGATGCCCTACAGCATTGCAACATGAATCATAACTCCATGGATCATTTAAGGTTAACACTGGATTATGTGGATGTTATCTTTTTTATATAGTCTTGGACTCGGCGTTTGTTTCAGTCCAGGAGGAGATGGAGGCTCTCATCCAAAGTTTCCTTCCAGGGAAGGCCAGCGGGAAAATCTATAAAAGCATAGCTTCAAAAAGACTAAACATGACCTGATATCTGCTCTGCTCGGTATCAGCTTTTATGACTGCAACAGGGCAGAGGCTTTGAGTTCCTTTCTGTCCCTTTACTGCGGCAAAGAGACGGTAAGACTCCGAGTTCCTTGATAATTGGTCACCCGGGGAAAGGTTGAGATCAGAAGGCAAACAGCTGGGTCAGCAGCATGGAAGTGGCTGAACACTGACCTGTTGGATGTAACGCAATGAAGCCAGACAGGCCAATCACACCTCCACATGACAGTGTGCGCTCGTATTGTGGTTTACACTGCAAGTGTTAATCATCCACAAATATATTTAGCTCAGTTATTACACTGGGAACAGTTGAGGCTCGTTTTATTGTGGCCGACTGTGGTCAGCCGGGTTTTCAGCTCCTTGTACTTGAGTATTCTGGATTTCTACTCCACAACCTTTCAAAGGGCAAATACAGCATTTGAAATGAGTTTTCCTTCACTATGACTTTATTGGACAGCAATAATTACTAGTTGCTTTACAGATTTAACATTGCACATCAAAAAAAAAATCCCGAGGTCAGCTTATAAATGACTTATCTTGTGACCCCTGCCAACCACTAAACTAAAAAGTAATGAGTATGGAACCAGCTAAAGCAATGACGCAGCAGTATTCACAATCTGATACATGTCAACCTTTTATCTGCAGAGGAGTACTTTTACTTGTAATACTTTAATACAAATGCTTTTAGTAGTTCTGTATTTTACTTTCTTTAAATTAGGTAATTCATCAGAGTTTCTCTGGTGGAGTTATACCTCAATACAATATCTTGACGCCTAAATAAATCTTACATTTGGAGCATTAACTTTATCTAATCTCGCATTGAGCAACTGAATGTTTCCGAGCTGCTGAAAAGCTTATCCCAAAGTTCATTTGTATCTCACTGAAGTGGGGGCTCTCCACATTCGTAATCTAAATGTTCCTTCGGACACGTAATCATTCATCTCCTTCAGTGGCTGTATTGATGACCTTTGCTGCTTTCAGACACTTCAGAATATTTATCATGCGCTACAATTCGCCGCTCTGAGTGATGGAGAGAGAGTAAACTGCCAAAACAGCAGTAAATGTGAGCGTCTGTCTTATTTCTTTAAATATATCACACACGGGAGGAAGCCGAGAAAGGGAAAAGAGTGCAGAATGAAGCAAAATGTAATGTCAAGTTGTTTATTAAAATAGTAATAATACAAAGGCGAGAAAACTTAGAAAAGGTCATAGTTATAAAACAACTCACTAACACAAAATAGCAGCTGTTATATTTAAAGTTTACAGTATACAAACATATAAACAGAATGATCATGAAGTAAAAATACTTAAGTATATCATTTACAAAAATTACAAAGTGTAATTTACAGAATGCACTGTATTTACATTAAGGTCAATTAAATAACATTCAATTTACAATATAATTATAAGATCCGCCACATTGACCAAGCATATATATATATATATATATATATATATATATATATATATATATATATATATATATATATATATATATATATATATATATATATTTGGTTTCACTTCTCTTAGCCTGTTGCCTTTAATGGAACAGTCTTCGTTAACATTGGTGCTTGATAGGCTTTACCTTTGGTTTCAACATGTGCAAGAGGATTAAGGCCGGAGGTATAATTTAATTGTATACACTTATGGTCTTTAAAACCAACAACTGACGGCAAATGACGCAAAGGCTGATGGGAAAACCCCAAATTTTAATATTTGTTCCTTTATTGCTATGGAATTGCTATGAACAGTCATCTTAGAGCTGACAATAGTATACATTGTTGTTTTGCGTAAGAGCCACTCGAACATGAGTCCAACACACTGCTTTTAATCGGCGGCCAATCAGAAATGGTCATTGATGGAGACATTTATTTTGAAGATGGTAACTCCAAGAAACTTCCTGTAAAGTTTTTGCTTTTTGAGTTTTATTTTGTAAATAAAACTTGCATTTATATTGAATGTCTATATGTATTTGTGCTTTAACACGGAAGTACAACATTATAAGAGAATCATTGCACTCTTTCCCATAATGATTTGTGTAGACATGCACAGTAAATGCATGTTAAAGTCTGGGAAGAACAGCACAAATTTAGCCAACAAGCACCTAACTAAAAGGTTTAATAGCGCATGTGATTTCATGTTCGTGTGGCTTTTACTCGTGATTCTGGGGGTCATAATTACTCTCGGAACAAACTTAAATCTCAATATCACACCAACATCTGTATTCCTTTCAAAAGATGACTTCTGCTTAAAAAAAATAAATATAGCTAAATACTACTTACAAGCTACAAGTCTCTTTAAATATCAAACATAATCAAAGGCAAGAAGAAGCCAATCTGACAGTACTCAGTGAACCAAATATATTCCAGATCTATAAGACCTATAATATCTTACAGCACAGCAGCAACAATAAACCTGCGGCTATGCACAACAACAACAACAAAAGTATAAAATATCCTACTGACCACACACAGCCCACCGGGGGCCAAAGTTCCCTCCAAACTGGAGACCAAATGTTATATTTGGCATGGCTCTTTGCTCTCTCATGCAACAAATATTAGCATAAGATTTTTGGAGCAGTTTGCTCCGTCCTTCATAGACCCTCTCACAGGGAACCCAACAGTCAAAGCCAACTGGAGGGAAAAGGTAGTCCAGCTACTGCACACAATTAGCGCTGCACGGTTTGCCAAAGCTGCTGCAGGAAGCTTTTCAAGCAGCTATCGTGTGTTTTCCCTGAAGCTGAACTTTGCTGGACTTCTTTGGGACTTTTACTGTCTGTACTACCTAATTTATAATGTTTACGTCATGTGTATAAGTCTCTCCCTTTTGGTATTACCATAGTTTCTTTGTTGGATCATTTCCAGAACCGGGTAAAAATGTTGTCGTGATATTTGTAAAGTATGCTCAAATGTATGACCAGATTAGTATATTTGTTGACATTAAGGAACACAACAATAACCTGCCAATCATTTGTGTTGGAGGTAATTAAGATTTGCAGTCCAGCTCAACACAAAAACACAAAGTCCCAGTCGCAGGAGGGTACCTCATGTGGTAGCCACCAGATAACGGTCTTCTGTCCATATTCAAGTATATTCCAGGCAGATAATAGTAAGTCACGCGTGTCATTCTCATTGTCTTTGCTCGGGTCGCTTCAGAAAATCTGATCATGTTAAAGTACAATTAGTATGTTGTCCATGTGCTCGAGGCTTTGGTTGTAAGAAATGATTTTAATGCTAATAGCCGTGACGTCTTGGAAGTGGAAGAACGGATGAGATTCCATTCCCTTTATCCGGATATCACTCACTAATCTGTCATCTCCGTAAAACAAATGCAGCCATTAAATCCCAAAATGATCACTTTCCACGAGGTGTTTCCCCTCATTTCTCCCCCCGTAGTCCATGCTGGAAGGCGTCTTGGAATTCGTTGGCCCAAAGTCGTGTCTCCTCTCGCAGGCTGCGACAAAGTCGCGCGTGGGGTCGGTTTTTCACACCTCGCCATCAGTTCCTCTCCACGCTGGGGTAAAGTTTGAACACTTTGTATATCCACTCAGAGTAGAAGGCGACGTTAACGAAGAGCGCCGGCTGCGATGAGGCGCATTTTGTCCTTTGGATGCTCACGCCGACGATGACCTTGCGCTCATGTTCCTGGCAAACCAACGGGCCGCCGTTGTCTTTCTGCAAGAAACAAGTAGAGGACACTTCAGAGAGACAGCACGCGAAGGACGACACTATACAGCAGCATACAGCGAAAACGGTCTAAAATGCCAATCCAAAGGCTTAGAAGCCCCCTCATGGGTTTCCGATTTTTTTTTTCCAATATTCCTTTTTTATGTCTTTATTCAGTCAAGACAATCCACTGCTTTCAATATCAAATGTATTTTCTGGGGCTATTTATTCAGTACTTCCAGTTGAAACTAGCTATGGAGACGTTATCGAACTGAGATGACCATATATTGTTTCTGTTCTTACGTCACACACGCCTTCTCCTCTCTTGCCGCCGGCACATATTCGGCTTTCCCCGGCGTCCCCTTTGATTTGAGAGCACATGTCATTGTTGACCATGGGCATGGTCAAAGCGTTCAGTGCCTCATCGTATCCTGTGTCTGAACAGAGACAGATACGCAGTGCATTAGTTAAACGTTACTGATATTGGTTTTGTTTGACTGATGGTAATTCAGGAGAAAGAAGGCAGTACTTTTGGTTTCCCCCCATCCGTACATGGTGCAGTCGGTGCCCTCGGTGATGTGACACTCTTTTACTGGAAGATGAATAGTGGAGGCTCCTTCAGACACAGGGGCAGGACTAGAAAAAAACAAAGAAATAATCATGAATTAGTCAAAATAGAACGTAACACATGCACAGAAAATACGAGGTACGTCAGGCAAATGAGAGACGTTAAATATTTCTCGATAGAACAATCTAAAAAGTAACATTTGCATGTGCTCAAGCATTAGGAGGAGTTGAGTTGACTTACTCTTCTAGTTTCAGCATCACCAGGTTGGATCCTTCCGGGCCACAGATCAGGCGAGAGATGCGTAGTCTCGGGTGGCTGGAGGATTCATTGAGGTGGCGCAGACCAACCTGCACACTGTAATCCTTGAGATCTGGAACACTGAAGACCACAAGGACCAGGATGTGAGTTGCAAACCTTTTAGCATAAGCAGTGAGGAGAGCTTGTAAGAGGGACAGGTGACCTCATGAAAGATGTTGCATTATGGGAAAAGTAGGATCTAGTATGTGTTATTAGAGCTCGACACATACTAGAGACTAAAAGTCAGGAGCTCTGCTGCTTGGAGTTTTTGAGAGAGTACCAGATGAGGCAGACTTAACATGCTCTTGTTTTTCTTCTTCTTTTCATCAATAAACAAACAGAATACACGCTAGCCTTTTATAGGCTACAATTATCAGAACAATATGAACATGCAGGCTCCATCATGTGGCTTAAACATGTACTGCAGATATAAATGTTATATAAAAGATTGAGGAAAAAAAGGCAGACTTTAAAAGTAATATGTTATTTCTATTGCTCATTTTTTAAGAAAAAAACGCAACATGACAGACGTAAGCAAGGCACAAAGAAAAGGCTCACCATATGCTAAACATACAGAACTGTACATAGCTACAGAGATAGGGACATTTTCTTTAAAGCCCCTTCAGATGTAGAGATACTAAAAGTATATGACTGGCTCTGACAGGGACAACTGCAGAAGTTAAATAGATCTGCAGACCAAACCATACTGTTCCATGTCTCAGGGCAGGCCTGTCGTGGAGTAACTGTCATCCTGCATCTGCACTTTTAACTATATTAACAAAAGGGTAGCCGGAAAAGACGACTTAGAGCGATAGAGTACACGGAAGAGGTAAACAAGAGACAGATTTGGTTAAAGTTGGTCAGACAGAGATGAAAAGGTGAAGTATTACCAGGAGGTGAAGCACTGTTGGTCTGTCAAAATCCAATCCTCTCTGATCAACGAGCCCCCGCACAAATGAACCTTCCTACGAAGATTGAAGAAGAATATGTTACATAACATTGATACATGGATTGATATATTCAGTAAAAACACAGATGTAAAGTGACTTACTCTCTTTGGATGCTGACCACCCAGCTGCCGTCTGTCCCTCTCACTTGGTGTCCTCCAACAATTCTGGTGCTTATGTGCACAAAGCAGGATATCTTGGCCCCAGTTAAAGCTAAAAGAGAAGCCATTTTTTATGCTGCATGCTGAATGGATGTCTCATTTACATTTCAATGGCAACATCATTATTAAAGCTTCAAAGGGAAACCATAAAATATGATTTGTTGAGTCAGGCACATGACAGACGGATTTGATACACAGAGTAAAAAGGAAAAGGGACCAGATTGGAGATAAGAGGACGAGGAAGAGGACTAGACTGGTAACAGCCAGATAAGGCAAAGTGATACTTACTGTTCGGTTGAGGAGCCGCTGTAGCTGATTCACCTGATAGAAGTAAAGAAAAGCACAAGAGTAAGAAGAGACCCCCACAGCAGCAGGAAATTATTAGACCACTGGCCATACATTGACACAAAAAGCATGAAACCTCATTGAAAAAGACACCCTTCTTTACTTTATATAGACTTATCTCTGAATCGTTGTTGGAGGCTATAACGGTCAGTAACCGCAGCAAATACATTTGCTCGAGGCCTGAAAAACTTCATGGAAGATATGTTTTACATTATGGAAATGATTCTGCAGCCATTTGAGAGAGGCTCTTCAGGGAGGCCATATTGAAACCAGCTGAGGAGAATGTTGTGTCCGGCCGCTTGAGCGTGTGTTTTCTCCAATAAAAGGATGGCAGCAGAGGCCTGCAGCTGTTTGATGTTTGTGCATCGTGTATTCACTGCCAATTGCAGAAAACCACGGCTAACGGATTGTGTAAACCACCAGCCAAGCTGTATAAAAGAATGGCCGCAAAGCTAAACCACTTGAGTGGAAACCCTTTTCTTTGCACTGCACCATTTAACAACACTGTCATCTTCTATAATATTAAATGCCATTTAACACTCTTTCAGAAATGCCTCAGAAAGGCTCGTGAGATACTTGTTTCTTATTTTTGGACATTTTAGGAGGCGAGGCTTTAGCTTTAGCCTCTACAACTTTCTGCCATTGTTGTCTTAATATACTTCTCCTATTGTTCATGAGCTTCATGTCATGTTGCAAACAAGCTAAATTCTGAAAAGCACGCAGGACACATGGTAAATGTGTAAACAGTGCATATTTTAAAAGTATGCCCCAAGTAAAGTGATGAAATGCTTTCAAATGAGTGCATAGTGCCAATTTGAGGAATTTGCAAAGTACTTCCACATTATCATTAGCATCCTTTTCACCATGACATCAAGCTTATAGCTCTAAATTCAGGTGCTTCTGATCTTTTTCTCAACAACTATCCACCTTAAAAGGAACAGTTCAGCCATTCATGCAGAGAGTTTCAGTAGAAGACGGATGCCACTCTCAGGTCTCTGAAAAATGTGAAGCTTCAGCCGGCTACCGGTCAGCCTAGCTTCGCATAAAGACTGGAAACAGCTGTTTAAATGTACCAAAGTCCTTCAGTACTAGCAACTCCGAAGCTCACTAATTTATCATGTTTGTTTGATCCACAAAGCGTGAAAGCAATACATTGTAGTTTCACCGGTGTTTCGCATCCTTACGCGAAACTATGCTTAGCTACGCTAATCGACTGCTGGCTCTATTGACATATTTACCACACAGACATGAGACATGAGACATTTTCTAATTAAACTCTTGGTAAGAAAGTGAATAACAAAGTGAGTCATATCAAACTCTATTCTGACACCCAGATGTATCTACTGTTACAGAGACAGACATTAGAAGCCAGGATAATGATGTCACTTACAGTGTTTCATCCTGCAGTAGTCCCAGGCCAAACGGTTATTTGGATTGGTGTAACACCAGGGGCCATGTTTGTCCCGGTCCGGGTTCCGGCAGTAGTTTTTCTCCAGCCCTACATGGGATTCTGTAGAGTGAGAATCCCCACTGTAAAACAAACAAATACAGATTCTCATATTCCATTTGTTATTTCGCACAGTGTATCAGAACTAACACTGGGCCTCATGAAGATTCACACACACTCTCGCACTCATGCACATACAGTACATACACACTGTAAGTAACCCCGTTATGCCTGGAAAGTTTGACTCTGGCTTTCATATAGTGCAATGAATCCTCTGCTTTTTCTACACAGAGCCCGTAGAAGGAAACACAGAGTTTTTTGAAGGGTACACATGGGAGTATGAAAGTATGCACTCTAAGCATTCGGCAGGACTCAGACCAGCAGGGCCCACATCCTCTACGGAACGATTTGGTTGTGCTCCCGATTTGTAGGAATTCACATTTAATTGCGAGTCTTTTTGCAATGTTCCCCTTGGCTCTGAGAGAATTACGCGCTATCTTCTCAGATATCCAAAATATCGCAAAAAAAGTAATCACCCTGTAAGAATTTGGACACACGCACACAACCATGATACTAAGCGATGGCCGACAATTTGTCAGGAGGTGAAGATAATTCTACTTCCCAGGAGAATGTTAAACAAGCTGTGGCTCTCAGCAGTTTTTCCTGGGACGACCCTTAACCTTGAGCGGGGTAGACTCGCTGGCTGCAGTCTATGTGAGGGAGCTGATTGGCTTTGATCTACTTTCCTCAGAAAGCACTTCCTGGGGTCAGGGGTCGGCTCTGGAACATGTCCATCTGTCTGTGCCATTTTGGCTTTTAAAATTCCTGTAAATTAAGTAATTCTAACAGCCTGACTTAAGCATGAAGCAACAACAGTGGAGTGGGCAACCTTTCCGTCAGGATGGGTCACCTGGAGAGAACCCCAGGGTTTCCTCTCGTCAGTTAGATGAATAATAATTGGGCCTGGTGTTGACCTCTGAGGAACCACTGGTTTCCTCTCGCTGTTTGTTTTCACTGCTCAGCTTCATTCATATGAGAGGGATTTTCGTCATCAACAAACACTCATCAAGGCAGCTGAAAAGAATGTCTCTCTAGGAAACATCCCCAGTGTTTCCCCACGACAGCTTACGCTCGACTGGGAGTTTAACGAAGGAGCAAAACAACACATTTACAGAGCAGAATAATCAACTTTGGTACCTGTTTATGTGATGAGACCAGTCTGCACAGGGAACACCGGATCGAGTAATGGATAAAGTGCCCCGATATGTCTCTCCGTTGTCTTCATAACACTCTGAGGAGAGAAACAGATATTGTTATTTCAATCCATCTTGTTAAATATTCCCAGGAGAGCATTGAATTACTCAGCCCTGCAGTTTCTCAAACACTTACATGCAATCAGTGAATGAGCAATACCCAAAGAACTACATACATGATTTGGGTGGTGGCTGTCTTTCTCATTTACGCAAACACAACATAATTAAGTTCAGATTCTTTACTTCTCTTTGTGGTTTAGATGGATTTAATGTCAAGGGCCCCTGTGGTATGAATCTACTTCACTCTGTCTGTCCTTTAGCAGAATCAGAAGACTATTATATAGATATAGACTATAGACAATTATTAGACTAGATATTTGCTATTCTTTTGAAATATTTGGCTTATAAAACACTGGCAGTTTTTCATGAATGGTTTGATATTTTGCAAAAATAGAGAGAATTACCACTCTTGGTATGTATGGTAAATATGTTGCTCAAGCCACCAGTTAGCTTAGCTTAGCATAAAGACTGGGAATACAGGGCAACAGTTGGCCTCGTTCTACCTAAAGGTAAGAAAATCTGACAAACCAGCACCTCCGAAGCTCATTATTTAACACATTACATAGTGTTATATTTACTGCGCACCAAAACAAAGATACAGCCGATAACCTTTTCCATTGTTCCATTTCAAGAAATAACATATCCATAAGTAAGCTGGTGGTACTAATATGCAGATTTCCATACCTCTGGACAGAAGCCGTTTCTTCCTCTTTACAATCTTTGTGCAAGGTGAAGCTAACTAGCATATTTACTGTGAGAGTTCAGAGTTAATCCTCAAGACAAAAAAATGAAAAAATATATTTCCGCAGAGGTTGAACTGTTCCAATTGACATTGTTCAACAATTTACCTATTTTTTGTGTGGCCTCAGCATCACACCTGGGGATGTGGGTGCAGTTGGCTCTCCTTTGCTTAGGGTCTGTAGTGAAGCACCATGGGTGATCTGCACCATCAGGGTTCCGGCAGTAGTTCTCTCTGAGGTCTCTACAACACACACACAAACTACAAATGAAACGATGGTGCTTAGGTATTTTTTTTTTTTACAGCAACGCTATCACTTTTACATTTCATGCCCATCACATTTTTTGGCAGTTCAACAGTCAAATGCTCAAAATGAACAAATCACCTCCTCGACACAGCAGAGATAATAGAAGGCAAGCTGCCAGAGGCCGCGAGACAGACTGTTACTCACTTGCATTTGAAGTTCTGAGGAAGAAAGGAGTGGTTATGAGGCGACTGGGAGTCCCATCGCTGACATGTCACACCCTCTGGAGTGACATTCATTACGCCTCGGTAATCTGTCCCCTTTCCCTGGACACAGGATGTTGTTACATTGACATCTGTGGCCTCACTTGAGTCAAAATCTATAGCAAAGGAAGGAAAAAGACATCGACATTGTAATCGTGAGTGTTGGCATGAGAAAGAAGTTTAATAAAGAGATTGAGGTGAGAGGAAAGGAGGCAGATATTAATCCCAAGAAGAATGTGTAATGTTTAAGCTAGAGAAAGATGATCAAAAACAGTAGCGACCCGCCTTGTCTCAACTGCGATAGGAAACTTTCTGTGTATTCATAACACCGGTGCACCACATTCTTGCACGTAGGGACATTCACAATAATATGCAGTTATTTAACTTGCAGACAGCACACAATGTCACAGGTTGTTTTAAGAAAAACTTGGACCCCTATGATATTAAGGAACACAAACATGCCTAAACATTAAACATTAAAGTTCTGTTCATGTTTATTGCAGACAAACCAAAGATATCCCATCAAACCCGGTCGGGCTAGGGCAACTTTATCCACCGTAAAACTATTCCAAACATCTTCAGATGGAATTCTGCTTTTCAGCGGTGCGGGGATAGCAGTGCATGGGGAGCGACTTCTCCCCTCTGGATTTCTGTCTCTGTTTCTTTAGCCTTTGACAAATGAGATGGGAGCAACGGAGGAGGAAAGGGAATGTTTTGAGGCAGAAACAAGAAGGCGGATGGAAAAGAGGGATTCTTTGGCTTGATGTAATGCATGCCAGTGTCTGTGTGCACTGCGTCGTACAGGTCAGTGGTTTTTATCTTTCTGAGGGCAGGCATTGAGGGATGCGCACATCTGGACAAATGCAGATCCCCCGCCCTCGCTGTAAATCACAACATGTACTGAAAAGTACATGTGTATGTGTCTGACAGAGACAAAGAGAGATGCTCCGTGTGTGTGTGTGTGTGTGTGTGTGTGTGTGTGCGTGTGGGGATACTTCATTGTGCGTTTTCAAAGAAAAATAATAATAATAAATTCTCCCATGGTGCAGCCTCTTTTTGGCAGCCTATCTTTACCTTTTCCCTCCAACTTTTGCATGACAGATGAAGGATAAAGTTATCTAAACTACAACTCTGTCAAGCTCTGCCAAATGGGATATGACTCAAGTGAGGTTATACCGATAATCCCTTCAACATATTTGTCTCAATGTTTTTTATAAACAGTACCATATGAAAAAGCGGGCTGCAATAATTATTTTGATTAATATGCAGATATTTTTTTACAATTTCTAAAACATTGTAATGGTTCCCGTTGCTTTTTCGTTGCTTTTTTTTTATAAAACAGAGACTTGGAGACAAAGACAGTTTCTCTCAATAAATAACTCGGTTGTGTGCGGTACAACACGTCAATCTTCCCAAAAATGGATTTTTCTGTTTTGAGATCTGGCCCGACTATATGATTCACATCATTTTCAAAGTGTACTAATCTAACCATTCCGTGACCCTTTGTGTATGGTATGACAGCATCTGCATCGTTCCTTTACTCCCCTCATTCTTTATTGTGTCACTTTCTGTTTGTATACATCATGATTTGCGTACCACTAAAACCACTCTTAGGTCCTCTGATGGCCATGTGTCGCATCACTGTATAAAAGCCTCCATTGTAACGCTTCATTTTACTGCCCGTTGCCATCTGTGAGTGGTCTGAGTAAAGCACTTCTGACTCTCTGAAGTCAGGCCCTCCCTTGTACAAACAACCTATTTACTCTTGCTTGTTGAGGTAATAGGACTCGAAGCCAAGCGCCACATGAAACACCCAGCCGGGTAAACAAAAGTCTTATGAGACTCTGGGAGGGGAGAGGAGGAACTTTCTTACTCTGTTCACCGCAACCGCCACAGTCCTGTATGTAACAACCCTCCTGGCGCCCTGGAACCACTAGCTGGCAGTACCGAATCAGAGTCGGTCTGTCCAAAAACTAAGCAAGAGATCCTCAACGCTGTGGCGACGTTTAGTAGCAAACTGATAGAAGAACCAACTCGCAGTTGTAGGCCTCCCCCAACCGGTCGTGTTGCAGTCGAGATCCGCGTCCGGCCGACAGCGGATGAATAAGAGGTCACGGCGACCTTTGAGTTTTGACGAGCAACATTACAATCAGGTCATCCATCAGTCCAGGTGCGTGTTTTTTGCAAAAAAATGTGAAGAAATTAGCTCAGGGTGTTTCGGAGATATCACAACCACGAGAATGGGACAAATGACGTCCCAGTGATCTTGACCTTTGACCCGTCAAATCCTACTCAGTTCGGTTCATCCTTGGGTGCAAGTGGACATTTGCGCCACATTTGAGGAAATTTGCTTAACTCACGGAAATGGGACCGACGTGAGGTCACGGTGACCCCTGACCACCAAAACCTAATCCAGGTGGACGTTTGTGCCGAATTTGGAAAAAAAAAAAAGCCTCCCTGCAGGCGACCCTACGGCCTCGGCCGTCGCTGGGGCATAAAAATCAGTGAAACAATCATTTGTTTTTAAGTTATTCTGTTGAAGACCCAACCCCGAGACTCGAAGTCTTGCACAGTACTGAGGCCCTTACCACACACGGTGATGTTGCAATACTCCCACGGAGCTTTGGGATCCATGGTGTAGCACCAGGGACGAAGACGATTATCCGGGTTACGACAGTAGTTGTCCCTTAAATTTCTGTGCCGATACCTGAGAGAGGATAAAGAGAGGAAAGAAAACATTTGAAGCGAGGGAAGTAAGTCATAACAACCGGTTCAGTCGGCCTCTCCTGAGTATTAGCGTCAGTTCTTTAAGCATCTGTCATGGGTCAGCTTTGTCTGCAAGAAAGGTTAGTGTGTGTGATTATCAGCTTTGCGGCTTACTTTTTAGGCTGGAAGTGGTGTTTGTGCGGCTTCGTTGAGTCCCACCTCTGGCACTCCTTGCCGCTCTCCGTATGGTCAAGTTTGCCCCGGTAATCTTCCCCATTGCACGTCATACAGACATCTGTCAAAAACAAAAAAAAGCGGAAACGGCATTCATCAAGAATCCTTTCCTCTCGTAATCAACGCAAACCAAACGTACGACTTCTAGGAAATGAAGTGACGTTGTTCGTCTTACCCTCCGAACACTGCGGTATGCCACACTCCTCGGCTCGTACGTTGGGGTCTGTGGTGTAGCACCACGGACCACCGGGATCGTTGTTGGGATTCCGACAGAAGTTCTCCCTCAGGTCTTGCGTTGGGTACCGATCAGGATAAAACCTACCGGGGGAGCGGACATGCATTATTAAAAGTGTTAACTGATACTGTAAGCTGTGTAAATACATTTTTAGGGAGTACTTGCACACTTGGCTGCTCCAGTGGTGTATACAGTACCGTACCTGCTTGCTGAGCGCTCTCAGTAACAAAAAAAGGCATTTACATGAAAATATATGGTTCATTCTGAGAAATGCTAGTGCCTACAGAGCTGCCAGGTTACACTTCAAATCCTTAAATCAGCAGTCACCTAAATCCTATGCAAAGCAGTCATCAATATCTCTTCAGGTTTGCACCTTTTGCATGATCGCCTTACCGACTCCTACCCTAACCCAGCTCCCTCATGTGTGAAGCAGCCAGACTCCGTCACAGCACAGTAACCTCCAACAGCACATAACATTGCTACGAACCACTTGGAGCAGACCAAGCAGGTCTTTCGCAGGCAGCCTTTGAACACGTTTAAACCTAATCCTTCTCTGTCATCTGCAACCTCACGTCAGTGAGAACAAGCGACTGGAAGAAAAAGAACCTGGCCGGTCCAAACATATGGGATGTAACAACGAGGAGCGGCATGGGATCCCCCGGACTAAATGAACAGTGTGTGTGAGATTCGTCTTCTGTCAGGGCAGGATGATGAAAAGCTGGCATGTCAGCACCCCCTGATCCATGCCGACCGCATTCCCCCTCCCACCAAGAGAGACGGAGAGGGAAGACAGGAGCAGAAGTTGTGGTCGCAGGAGAAGGGCGAAAAGAAACAAGTGCTTAAAAAGAAAAACGTGAGCATTATGGAGTAAGCAAAAAAAAAGGCGAGAGCTCAGGGGTTAAATGATGATGTAAAAAGAATCGTGTGCAGGTGAAGAAATACAAAAAAAAGAAAAGACCAGTCCACCCTCCCTCCAGCCGCTTGTCTGAACACACTACCCCAGACAATGACTCTTTTCTTGGGGGAGTCTGCTCTGCTCTCCCCTCCGTACCCTGGGGCTTACGCAGGGCTTCTACGCTAATGCACAACATCATTCAACACAGAACGAGGAGAAATTTCAGGCATGTTAAAGAGAAGGGAGAAAGAAGAGGAAGGTCCTGAGCATCAAACGATGGTCCCAACTGAAGAAAAATGCGACAGGGTTAAGTCCATCAGCGGCATTTCACTCCTGCTCGTAACTACAACAAAACACTTGTTGCAGCCGTCTGCCAAGAGCCGGATCTCACATCTGTTGTGTGTAACTCACACACACAACATATAGTGCTATCAAAATAATAGTTCTTAATTTATAAATGGGATTACAAGAACCCTCACTTTATATATACTGTATATAAAAAAGGTCTGCATCTGGTGAGAGTCCGTGAAGGCCACTGCATGGGAGCAAGTTAGCCATAATGATGTTGCACTAACAGATGTTAGCCAGTTATTCATCTCCTTGCCAAAGTCTGTTCCCACCGGAGCACAGACACACATGCTTTGCTCCCTGGGCTGGCTAAACTTGGCTCGATTTTCAATATCACTAAAGATGAAATCTAGACCTGAAGTAACTGCTACAAAATGTCTCATGCACCTGGAACAAAAGAAGTCACGCTTCAATGCAACAGCTTTCAAAAGGAAACACGTGTTTAGAGATTAGAGCAAGCAGGCGCTTCAAGACATCAAGAATTGATGAATTCTGGGACTAGGGTACGACATCAGACACTTGAAAAGAACTTGACATTTTGGGAAATGCACGCACTAATTCACAGTCTTGATTAGTGTTCGATCAGAAGATCAGCAGGACTGTTTATCGATTTATCTCTGTTAAATATGAAGCTACAGCCATGAAAGCCTGGAAACAGCTGACCTGACTGTCAGTTAACTCGCACCTCTGTAGCTCTCTGATTAACAAGTTAGCATCGGAGGAGCCACGCTAGCTGTGTCCCCTGTTTTCAGTCCGGCCTCCCAACTAGAGTTTGGTGGGAGCTTCATATTCACTGTGTACGCTACAGACACGAGAAAGTGTTATCAATCTTCCTGTCTAACTCTCTGCAAGAAGCCGTGTGGCTGAGCTTTCTCACTGACCTCGCAGAGAAAATGTGAAGAAAAATAAAAGAAAGTCCCGATGGGAATACATTAACGATCGCAATGTTATCTATTGTTATAAATATGAACAGACATTTTTCCATTCCGTTCCTCTCTCCATGCATGGCTGGGCACAAATACACTCTTTTCTTTTTTTTTTTATTCCAGTGCTTTGGTTCAAAAACTAAATATAGACAACAGGTGGAAGTCCCATTCCTGGAAGGGAACCTCCTGAGAAATCACCCCCTGGCCCACGGTTGAGCGGTCAAGCATGAAAATAATAGTTACCTGAGGCTCAAATGGTGCGTGGTTCATTATGGTGGTAATTCTCAAACAGCGGGACAGTCCCATGTTAGGTAACCCACAGTGGCACTAAATCTCCTCTAAGTAAAGCTCCCTCTGACCCTTTGAAAGTTGAAAGTTGCTGACAAGCCAGGGCGATGTTACATTTCCCGTCTGGGACGAGGACTGGAACCGTGTGTCAAATAAACAATGACAAAGGATTCCTAATGTGCTGAAGAGCTGCTTCTGGAGAGGGAACGGCCAAATACAGGAGGGCATACGGGTTTAACGCTGCGTTATAACTATGGGGAAGCGCTGCACTTGTATTTCTCTCAGTATGTCTGTGGCTTTGTGTGCTCAGCTGGACAACAGACAAAAAAACATGACTTCAGTCTATAAATTTCCGCGCCGTCTTTCATTCTCTCTCCTTTACTTTGTTCAAACTCTTATTACTGCGTGTCTCGAACCCCCTCCCTGCCGCAGTTAAAATATCTTGCAACTAATGAGCCTCACTAACGAGATGCTGGCACCGAACCGCCGTCAAACCTTCACAGATCTGGTCCAGGCTCGTAGCCGAGGGAAAACATCTTTGGGACACACCTGATGGCGGCCTACGGCGCGATGGAAAAACAAGCTCGACGGAGAGAGGACTTCCCTCCGTGTGTTGAAAGAAATCAGACTTATTTCTGGCTAAACGTTCACCCGTCTCCGAGCCACCCCCCCGCCTTCCCTTAACCCCTGAGGTGCAAGGGGATGATTCAAGCATCTATAAATCAGCTGCTGAGGCCTGTTCAATATCAGACACAGAGCAATAGAGAAAGGAGCATCCACGAAGGTTGCGGAAGCCTCAAGATTAGAGAAGCAGACTTTGAAAGCTGCTGGTTCAGACCTACGGAAACCTGGTAGGGGGGGATGATTAACACCTTCCACTCCTTGTTCATCAAGCAAGGTGCTGCAGCCTCAAGGTAACGTGTCTGTAACCTCTCGTGAATAGCCCCAATTCTCAACACAAATGTGCTTTTTCATGCTTGTTCTTGGTTCAAAAGAGAGAGGACTTACGTGTGTTCATTGATGTTATTATCTGACCAAGCTTGGCAAGTGATGTTTGACTTTGTCCAAGACCTCCTCCCTCTGTAGTTGTCCTTGGTGCCGATGATGCACTCCCTTATATAATCTAAGGAAGAGCAAAGGCATAGTAGAGCATTTGAAAACATCCATTCAAGTTCTCACTTCTACACGTTTGCCTCTGTGCACTCTCTGTGTTCCCGTTCATACACCGTTTAGGCCGTTAAATGTTGATTTGCGTCCCCTGCCTCGACCACCTGGGATATATTTTCCCATGTATGGTCAATTAGACTGTTTTTTCACAGCGAGCATTTTAGTGTGTCCCAGCTCGTGTGTTATTCCCAAAACAGACAACTCCCTGAAGTTCATTAAATGTCACCAGGAGAGGGGCGGGAGGGGGGGGGGGGAGTTTCCGTAAATTCTGCAGTAAATTCTAAAGTGCTAGATTCAACAGCCTGCACCGGAGAAAGCCGTAGCATACCAACTGTAAACCATGATTTTTTTTGTTTACACTTCGGTCAGCTACTTGTTTATGTGCGAGACTCTCCCCACTGGCGTGACTAAACAGTAGGGAGGGGGCGAAAAGGGGGAGCTTGACTGCTTTTATTGTGTCAACAAGGAAAAACCTAAGCTCTTAAAACACAGGGAGCCGACGCAAGAAGCACAACCTGTAATCACCAACAAACAATCTGCCCGTGTAAATCCGCCTGCACCTGAACGCTCTCGTGAGAGAGAAACGCCAGAGTGCGTTGGCTCCGGCTCGAGCGGCCTTGCCCTCCACGCGTGACGACATTTACCTTTCTTTTCGTACAGAGTGAAGTTGGCGTTGGCCTGCTTCTGCACACCCTGGGTGAAGCGGTCGAAGGCAAGCAAGTGGCATTTCCTGTTGTGCCGTTGAAAGTTGAAAGCCCTGGCGCGAACACACGGGAAGTGGTTGAGAGATGAGCAATAACGATAAACAAGAAAAATATGTAAATACTGTGTCGACACTGGAGGAGAGGAGGAGTGAGGGGAAGATGGTGAAATACAGAAAAGCGACTGACCTGCAGCTGAAGTTCTTCTTGACCTTCTTGCACTTGCGGGCGCAGTGTTCCTGCGATCGGCTGTTTCGTACCAACGATGGCTGAGGACAGTCTGTGCAAACCAGCATGTGACTTTCACTCTTTTCATACTTCTGTAACGACTGATGAGTCCGACAAAATCCTGCCAGAACACAAGAACACGACGTTAAATATGGGTTTTTGGTACATATATTAGATGGAAGGAGATGGGGCCTGTTAATGCCGGGTCCTATTTCATATGCGGGAGTTGTTAACTTGGAAAAGGGGATTGGTTAGAACAGAACAGGCGAACAGAAAGGGATTACTCACGTTTTATTCATGTGCTTTATTGTCAACAACGTGATTTTATCTGTTATATGACCAGCTTTTCAATCATTCAACTGTCTAAAGTTGTCAAACGACATGAACACAAGTCTCTGTGATGGTTTCGACTCCATTTCCATCGCTTCATCTCGCTCTACTACTTTTTTTTTCTTAATAAAGTAGGTCTATGTCCATATCAATACTACATATCAATATTTTTTACATGAGATATGAGTTTAATTACAATTCCTTCCCGGCTCGGAAGAGTCTCATGCTTTTGTCAACGGCATTTTTTTACAAACACGTATTGCTTCTTCAACGAATATTTTTTTTTTATCAGAATCATAATCAGAACCATTTATTGCCACGTCGTTTTCACATACAAGGAATTTGTCCGGGCGCGAGGTGCATAACAGTAAACAATAAACAGAGTGCCCGAAATGGGAGCATGAGATATACAATTAAAAGGACAATAGGATATAAAATGAAGATGAGTGCACAGACAAAACAGATAACAGTACTTAAAGGTGTAATGTTAATGTGACAATTATGTTCCCCTCAAGGCGCTAGTGTGAATCCTGCCACCAACAACATGCTGAGCATTACCGCTTTGATGTGTGCCCATCAGTTTATATTCAAGTACAAACAAGGCTTAAGGTAGCATTAGTGCTCAAGCCGAAAGCGTTCATGTTCTCACTCCACCCAGAATACGGTTTCGAGCTAACACCCATCTCCCTTGGGCTTTATATGTTCTTATTGATCAGCCCAGGGCCGCTTCATTACTTGCAGTAAGGCATTACTTGCAGTAGTTTTTGCCTCCTGCTTATTGACAAAGCATCAAACATAATCAAACACTGGGAGACGGGGACAAACATTTCCCTGCTGTTAAGTTATTCTTCTCCACCACAGGGTCTTGTCAGAATGAGAGTATTTCCTTTAGTTGCTTCCCGGTGGTTTGGCCATATGAACAAAAGGAGGCACGGACACGGCTTCCAGAGTGTTGGCATGGAGGGAGCAAAAGACGACATTATTTCACCGTCACATATTGAACTGTGTGGCCTTGAGTCCGTGCAAGCGTCCTTCAGCCCTACCTTGAATAAAGGTAAAAAAAAAAAAAAATGGGCGTCTGCTACCACATCATACTGAAACTTCATTGCACAACATCCTGAACCCCTGGAAACTTGAGAAAACCTTTTCTCTGCATAGCGCGTCGGCTGCGCGGACTAGTTTATGCGTCAGGAAATTAGGGAAGAAGTGCGCCCGGGATCAAAACTCAAAGCTCAAAGTGTTCCCAGGCACTCCTGCTTCAAACTGGTGCAGCTGCCTGAGAAAATGCAGAATGGGTGGTGAACCGTGACGACGGCCAAGAGAACAGAGTGATGTCCATCCAACAAGGTGACGTGCTCCAGCGGCTCGGTTGGAGAAAAAGCATATCTCATATTTATCTGCTTTTTTTTAAAAAAAAACAGCCACACAACTCCAAAACATGTGAAGACTTGTTGAGCTACAGTTCCACGTTATTGTAAATCAGGGCTGGGCGGGATATTGACGTAATATCGATATTGCGAAATGAGTCTTAGATTGTGCTACTTCAACATCTTAATGTTGCATCAATGTTGTGTTTCCCTGGTTCTAAATGCAGCATTACAGTAAAGTACAGCCTGTAGATAGTTTGTGAAAGCACTGGTCAACCCGTTGCAATATCAATATGGGGCACACATAACGTGATATTGGATTTAATTTGATTTCAGTAAGTGGATATCCGTGATTCCGGCAGTAACTTGCATGCACGACTCATTAGCAGCAATAAAAGTTTCATTAGAACTCCTGCTGTTTAACTCCGGGTGACATAATTCATTCATTTTGAGCAACAAGGGTGACGTTTAATTTGTAGGGAACAAAACAAGATGCCGTTGGAAAGCCCTCTTTGCAGGAAAGCACGGATGTCATGCATTGTTCATTGTTAAGTAATTAGCTTTTATGTCCATGTTTTGTGTCAGTTAGTGACATCCAACACATACTATAACACTTACTGGAGGAATGGAAAACTGACACAGTTTGGAAAAAGGAGCCATTTTCATTTTTTTTTTTTTATAGTCCTTTGTTGAGAGACATTTCTTTTACATCAAAAGAGAATTATACCATTGCAAAGACATAGCATATAATACATATATACTGTATGACCTCCACGTGGGTTCAAAAGTAGGACAAAACCATGTTTGAAGTCGAAATCATCTGCGATACAAATCATGCACTTCTACCTACTGGAAAAAAGAGTTAAGAGCCCATCCTTCAGGAGAATGGAGCTCCACTGTAAATGCTGTTCCTCCGGGCCACAGCAACATCTTTAAACGCATTATGTGTTTAGTTACAATTGTTTTCCGTTTATAATTTGGGGCAAGTGCGATATAAATCACGCAGGAAAATCTCATGCTACCGAGTTACAGCTACATGCTCTTGTGCCAAGATCCGTCACAAGGCGCTGCGTGTGTACTTAGGATATTGTAAACTGTGTAGCGTTTAGAGGCTCCTCGTGGCTGAAAATGGTTTTTGGGGAGGACTTGTTATTAATGTTTGGGCTCCACTGGACCACATCTGGCACTCATCACAGTGTTGTTACAGCCCTGATGTCTGGCCAGGCTGCTCAATTAGATTTCACTTAGTCTCTTCCTCTGCTCGCGGTCGGACTCCTGCTATCTCCAAATCCCAAACATTTGCAGAAGTTGGAGATTATAACAAAACGTGCTCGATGGGCGAGTGTGAGAGAGGTGAGATTTAATGAGAAGAGGCAGCCGCGAGCTTACGGGGACGAGTCTGAGCCTCCAGTTTAGCTCGGGGAAGCCGAGATAGGCGAGGTGGAAGAACGACACTCTGACCTTTCTCAGAAACGTCCACTCAGGTGCCCTTGAGCGAAGAAGGAAGTGTCAGCTGGATAAGTCTTTTAGTCAAGCTTTCCGAGAAAACAGACTGCAAAGAGTCAACTATTAATACTCACAAGATGTATAAATGTCAAGGTAGTGTTGAGGAAAAACTCTATTACACGAACAACAGGAAAGTAGCAGGTTAAAGGTGTGCCTCTGTCTGGGAATTAAGCAGACATTACATCTGCTGCAGAACGCGCACAATGTGGAACTGGCTCAGCAGCCAGATGTTAAACCCCCTGACACACACCCATGCACACAGGCATACACGCACACACCCCTTTTCTATCTCTCTACCGGGACAAACGCACGCGCATTTTTACTTTCCCCAAACTGCACAGCGGTCAGAGGTCAGGGTCGGCACCCCCGGAGGTGGCAACTATGGATTCAGTGCTTTACTTAGTGCCATGTCAATGGGGCGGATGTCGCAGTAACCAGATGATGGTCATGCATGCGCTTCATAAAAGGAGCGGCACTTTTGGACGCGTTTCATGCGCGCGCTCCGGGCTGTGCGCCAAAATGAGGCGAAGACATGCACAGGGATGCAGGAGCGTCTATTACTGACTCGAGCAAAGCCGGTCTTACACGTTTAGACCTCATGATCAGTTGGTATCAATGGAAAGGAGAAACAGTTTGACGAACTGTTCAATTGAACGTTTATTTCAGTTGTTGTTCGGCGTTTTGCTTCCTCTGATCTTGGGAACTATAGCTTGAAGGAGTTATTTCTGGAAGGCTCAAATTACAAACCACAGAAATTAATCACAAGTCGTGTCGAATGAACAGAGCAAGACGCAACTAGTGATTAAGTTGCAATGTCACTCAACTTCAGGATCTGCAAGAGTCCCACAAACAATGTGCGAATATTAAAACGTGCAAATTAATTTGAAATATGAGAAATGGCAGCCTAATTCTAGTTTTGCAATGCACATTTCCTTATGCATATATAATCTATATTTTTTCTGCCATTTCATTGTATGGGCTTCTCACTTGCTCAGACAAGCACATGTCAATCAAATCATATTTCGATAGATTATCAAAATTAACTACAAACATTCAAAATACTTTTCCCAAAGAACTAGAGCTCCAGGTATCAATAAATATCTAAAAGGAGGAGCAGTTATTGAGCTGCTACATTATTTTATGTTCAGAGATTATTTTATTTAATGTTCTGATCATCATTAACAGCCGGGAGGAGTTAGGATTACAAGTCTCAGTTAGAAACCTCAGTAGTTAATCAAAGGGCGCGCTCGTGGCCATGTTCATTTAATATGACAATTTAATTCTATATAATTACAACTTGTATGAGGACGACAGAACAAAATGTACAACAACTTGACTGGGAGCAATCTCCTTCATTTTTAAATATGAGAAATGGCAGCGCAATTATGTTTTTGCCCACTTTTCTAATTTATATTCTTGGCATTTCTTTTGTACATGCATTTGTCACTTTGATGCACAGACAGAGAGCAGAAAATAAGAATTACAATTATCATTTGATGTGAGATAAAAAAAAATAAAAAATAAAAAATAAAAATAAACATTGCACAAATTCCACATCTCAGAGGCACAGCCCTCCATGTCTTACCTGTGTTTAATATCGTGACCACACACACCACAGCTTGGTAAATCCACACGTTTGTCCTCATGGTTAGGGACTTGAAAGCAGGTTAGAATCCGGATGCAGCGACAATAAAGTCCAGAGAGGCTGATGAGCAGCTCGAGACTCGCCTTCCTCACGCTGATGCCACTTTTCCAACAAACCACACGTCCTCGGTTCAACCCCCTTTTACTTGAGTTTGTGCTATCAGCGTCTCTCTCTCTCTCTCTCCTCACCAGTGTCAAGTCCGGTGGAATAAATGGTACCACTTCCGGTTGCTATTTTCAAAGTAAAATCGGATGTGACTCACAAGCCAAACAATGATCTGGATGTCAACGTTTTCATGCTATTTCATATTTTTCATAGTCCACAAAACTTCTTTTACTACTAACACATATTGTCTGTGCAGGTAGCTTATAGTTTATTTACTTTCTTTAAGCAAATACATCACATTTTTGTTCGGACCCATTCCTACATCTTATTAGGAAGGCCAGTTTTATTATTTTGCGGTTACTGAGAGATAATCTGTATGAATAGAGGTTTAACTTGAAATTCTACCAGTTATCAAAAGCATTTTTAGCATACTTCTAAAGCTGGATTTAGCAAGATTTCAATCAGATAGAATATGGTCTGGTTGTTCTGTACAACCCCCGTGAATGTGTGCAGCTTTAAAATAAAGTGATCGGCTTTTATTTTGAAAGTAATATTTCTCATTTGCAAGATCATACTGTATTTTGTCTCCATAGACTGAAGAGGACTTTATTGTAGCGAATCCTAGATATGTCAGGCATTTCACTATCACCACTGTGTATTGGCAGGCTCACTTGGTACCGCTTTCTAGGAAGGCACGCTTCATAAAATGTTCATGAGTTGCAATTGATGGCTAATAAGAGGTAATAAGAATACATTACAGGTTGCCAGGTTTTTTGGAAATTCTCTTTGGCTGGTGTTTATCCTCTTGAGTAATCGATCCATCAGATGGAGCACACTGATGATCTGGGGAACATATATCAATAAACACTTGACAGCTGACTCACTACCTTCTCGTGTTGGCTTATTTACAATTGTGAAACCATTGACCTCTCCCATTAAGTTAATGACCTAACATTAAAAACTAAACGTTTGATTGCTTATTAGAAAACCTTTACTAATGACTGTATTCAGGACTACTACTGCTGACATGTTATTTTTGTCAACAATGGCAACCCAAAAGTTGTGTTAGTTAATGTTTTTTAACGTATTTTGCAATTGAACTTATAAAGAATTACTCAATTTGATAATGATGAATTACAACAAATCACTTTGGCTCAACAAGAAAGGACGATGGGATTCTTTACGCAGTGCACCAAAAGAACACTGCACAAAGTAACAAATACACAAACATGCTACAAACGGGGTGCTCCGGTAGCTCACTTGGTGGAGCGTACTGTAACGGCCAGAGGGCCCTTAGCTGCATGTCATCCTCATCTCCTGCATACGTCGAGGCAAGACACTGACACTGTCTTTGCATTGAACAAACCTATTGACCTCAAACTTTATCAGGACAACATTGGATAATTCTCCGTGTGCGTCACAACTTCCGCTTCCACTTAGTTTTAATGTGCTCAATAAAGTGGCAATCTCCAGACTGAATGGCACATATCTGATTTAGTAAGGCATTGCTTTGCCACATTATGAGACAGCATCACAGGGTCAGCTCTCTTTATGAGAGTCCCATTGTGACGAGAATAAATATATTTATCAGGCACTGAGATAATATCTGCCCCGCTGTTCAGACAATTCCCTCAAGAGAAAGAGGCACCAAAAACATCGTACCACGAGTCTATGCATGGCTTAATCTAGTGCCACATTTAAGACGGATCTTGCACTGCCCCCATAATTAACTATAGTGTTTATAGCATGTAAGGATAGTATTGGGCAGTGCACACGACAGTATGTATGTTTATTATGCCCTATATCTTTAATACAGGAATATTACATTGATTATTGGGGTTTAAAAATACCATATGTAGTATTACAAGGTACAATAAGGTCACTATAAAGACAGAATTGTGCACCACAGACACAGTTTAAATCCCTATAGGGACATTTTAAGACATGACGTGTGTGTTTATGTGTGTGTGTCTGTGTGTGTGTGTGTGTTTAGGTGAGGCAGCTGGAAGTAATCCTATTTAGGTACCAGCGTACAGGACTTTTGTTGGGCCCTAACCCTTATTTGACAGGAAATCCACACTTCAGCCGTTAACGGGCGGCGGACTTAAAGCCCTCCAGAGAGAGCAGCAGGGGGAAGAAATGGTTTGAGGTGAATGCCAGACGCCCGGCCCTCCCTCATTAAGACGCGTGCAGCTCATTTAATTTTTCTTTGGTCCCTTTTTTCTCCCTTTGGTCTGTGTGTGTGTGTGTGTGTGTGTGTGTGTGTGTGTGCAGAAAAGTACCAGCAGGTGTAGAGGTGTGTGTGTGTGTGTGCTCAACGGTTCTCGGCCTTGGCAGCAGGCTCGGAGGTGCACAGCGCACCCTACACACATCACACCCGCAACGTCAATCAGTGTCAGTGCAAAGAAGGAATCCAGACGCTTAGGAAATCTGTCTTGGAGCAAATTTTTGTACCCTTTGAACTACAGCGAGCCCCCCCATGTGCCTCACAAGCATCAGGTAAATAAGTTACCGTTTGACAGCTGATTATGCATCGAGGGAGAAGATGTTGGAAGTGGGAGTGCTCTTTCGGAACTGAACAAAGCAATGGGAATATTAACTTGCATGATTTATATTTTCATTCAAAGCACCAAGCCTGTTGCAGAGGATTCCAAAAATAGGAGTCATTCTGCGGAATGAATAGTGAGAGCATTGGCAGTATGGTAGGGCTTTGACATACCAGACTGAAGAGCAACTTTATTTCAATCGCTTAAGATGTGATCAGTGAAACTGACACTTTACAACTGCCAGTAACTATAGCGTCCAGCTCTCGGACAGCACAATCACGAGCTGGTTCTGAAGTCATTTCCAGATGACTTTAAGCCAATTTGTGATCCTCCTCAACAAAGTCCAGCAGTCTTCTGTCATCACAGGGGTCCTGGGACATAACTTTCATGATCGTATTTCTTTGCTTTGTTCCTGATGATTAATCCCCCAGTATTTCTGTATTTCTAGACTAAGGGAGAATTGGGTGTAAATCTAGACTTCGGGTAAATTGAGCCTTCAGCAGCAAAGCGTTGTGTGAATTGTAAAAGGGCCGTCATGGGTTCGTCTTCTTTGCTGCCTTTTGCGGTTTATTGGAGATGCCGTAGATAAACACACGACTGCTCCTTTCACTGGCATCGAAAATAGGATGACGTTAAAATCAATAGGTAATTTATGGGTGGAAAGTGTGCTCTTCAAACTATTAAGAAAAGAAGAAGGTATAGGACGTCACAATAATGAAGGATGTTACAATCACAGAAACATTCAGCACAGAGTGGCATTCAAGGCTCTATTTGTGTGTCTCTTTCTTGACCTTGCCTTCTCCCAACTAGTGCAAGACACGTTCTTGGTGAGGCCCTTCTGAGCGTGTGGTCCTTCAGAACGTGCCGATCGCTTGGCTTGTATGAATTGTGTTGCTGGAAAAGTTGTCAGTTGATGAAACCCCGTTCGGAGTGCGTGACCTTTCAGAACCAGGCAGCCAACTTTGGGTCTAAAAAGTAAAGCAGATGCAGAAGTCTCTTCAACTTCTTCTTTCTAATGGCCAGCAGGGGCAGCACTTTTACCATTTTAAATAGTGTTTCCATATCATACATTTAAATTGTAACAGAAAAAAAGATGGAAGCAGCCAAAATGCTGAACTCAAGGCTTAGTCCAAAAGACAATTTGTGATGTCACGTTGACTACATCCACTGGAACGTACGCCCATTTGGAGCGGCCCAAGAAAGTGCTGTCAATTCCCGCTACGGACAACATGTTGCACTGAGTCCGCAGAGCCCCAAAGACCCACCGACTTTGTCCAAATCGCACCAACTTGCGACCCATTTTCGTCCCAAGCAAAACACTCGCCAAGAGTGAAGTAGATCCGATGAACGGTTATTGAGATATGCGCAAAGGACACGCAGACACAGATTCCTTATTCATAGATAGATGAACATACACACCTATTTCAAAGCCTACTGAGCTACGTAAAGAGGTGTGGACAGGGGAAGTGAGCAAGTGGAGGAGGGAGACCCAGATATATGGGTAGTGTTCATCAGAAGGGCGACCTGGGAGGTCAGCTCTCAAGGCCAACATGTGTAAATCTAAAATGAACTCGCAGTATTCACCTTTTAAGTTGTCTTCTTTTCTGGGCAACTCTTGATTATGAGAGATTTTGTGGGTGTTACCTGGACTTACCTTATCAGGGTCCAGGTGTCCGTGCCTTGACCTGCGGCAATAACTCCAACAACCAACAATGCTGGCCATCCTATGTGCATGATTTTACATCTCTCTCCCTCTCTAATTACTTTACACCCCAGCTGCCCAGCCGACACTCCCTTTGTCCCCGCTGCCCTCCATTCCTGCACATGAAGGAGGCTAATCACCGGTGTGATCTCCCCCTTTTCACCTCTGACCCCCCTCGGCCCCCTCCTCCCCCTCGACACTAGAATAACAACCTCCATACCAGCCCCTTAAACCCTCGACGTGCCCCCACCCCCCCAATTAGGAGGGTGCTTTTCCCTTTGCAGATGACAGATGAGGGGTCAGAGGGTTGTCAGACCCCCTTGCTAGTTTCTCTTCATGCCCATCGAGGGATGAAACGGGAGGACGTCCTTGCCTTGGGGAGTGACAAGGGAAAAAGGTTTAGAGATGGAAGTTGTATTGACATAGATAAATGACTGTCGGGCAACCGGGCACAGGAGCACAACGAGTAGGGAAGTTGGGGCGGGAAGTAGATAGGAATTTAGACCTGTTGGATGTAGTTTATGGCAAATAAGAAAAAGGTATTCAAGAAAAAGAGAGTCTGTGAACAACTGCTGCGGAAAAACTCAAAAATTGTGACATTAAGGTCAGACGAAGAGATTGCGAGTGGATTGAAGGATTGAATAACGGGAGTAAAAACGAATGAAATCGAGAACAGGAGAGGAAAAAGACAGAGAGATAAGGCATCGCTCGCTGTGCTGAAACGCTACAGCGAGCCGCTGCAATAAAAGCAGAGCTGCAGTCCAATGAATCAAGGCGTTGGGGGCTTTCCTCTCTCTGTTGTGTGTTATGTCCACTGCTAATGGTCAGCAGATGTGGAGGTATTTCACAAGTGCGGCTTTGGAAAACATTCCCGCACATAAATCCAATTAGGTCGGACCCTGCACACGATCGAGCTAGCAAAGCAGTTGAGTGCGCTCGCGACCGCTCAAATGCTCCACAAACACAGTCGACTTAAATAATCAGATTTTTCGCAGCAGGTAGAGGAAGATGTCGACTTGATATTTCTGAAAGACTTTTTAAGCTTAAGTAAACCAATGGTTTAATTCAGGATTTGGGCCATTAGGGGTCGGTCTGGTATTGATTGTGTGGTGGGTGATCAACTTTCTTTTCTTTGTATAGGTGGTCCAAAAAAAAAACCTATTGGAAAGAGAGAATTCATGTGAACATCTCCCCAATTGCATTTTTAAGCCAAAGTCGTATCATCAATTGGAAATGCTCCTTCTTCCCAGATCACCCCTGGGATCAAAACATGCAGATTAAAAAGCCATGCACTAACTTTGTGCCAGACTAATATACCTCGTGGCTGCAAACTACAACGTAATCATTGTTTCTCTGGGAGCCATTTAACTAAAAACATCCTTTTCCCAAAGTCTCTCATTTGTTTTTGATAGTACAAAGCTTTGTTCTGCAAGACCTCTGACTTATATTTGTTGTTCCAATCGGAATTTTATTAGATCGGGTGAGGTAAACGGCGAACAGTATTGGAGACAAATTA
Organism: Clinocottus analis; assembly: GCF_023055335.1. Classification (NCBI taxonomy): domain Eukaryota; kingdom Metazoa; phylum Chordata; class Actinopteri; order Perciformes; family Cottidae; genus Clinocottus; species Clinocottus analis. The sequence continues at coordinate 5,321,164 of NW_027175932.1, forward strand.
CACATTTGGAATCATTCATTGTGATCTGTCAAGCATGAACAGTTGCTTTGCATGGGACAGGGCAGGTGGTCACTCAACACGGACCTTTTCCCAGATTGAACTGGCTCAGCAACTGTTGCGACACCTGTCAAGCTTTCCATTTCATCTTTTCACACTCAACTTTCGAGTTCCCAACCATGTATTTTTTTTTTTTTTTTTTGGCCCAACCGACGATTGGAGCTCGCAGATTTCAGCTGTAGCCGAAGTTGATGCTCAAGCACAAGTTTGGCTGGAGTTGCTGGAGCGTTACCTTCCCCAGAGCTGCGAATGTTACCTTCAACTTTGATACAGATGATACCAAGTATTCATCCTGAGATTGTAAATCTATGGGAAAAAGTAGCGAGAAAGAGAGAGAGGCATGATGTGCAATGAAAATCCCACGGTTAAAATCGAACCAAGGACATTGCGGTTACGCGGCATGCTGCTTTAATAGACAGGTGTCGAAAAGATAAGAGAAGAAAAGCTTGTGTGGAGTGCTTTGGTAGAAGAATAGTTACTGCGCATGCCATGTAACCACAACGTCCCTGGTTGAATTTCGACCACACAAGACAGCTTTTTTTGACGCAAAGCCTGCAAACAAGTAGAATTTTTAAAATTTGGCATGGTGTTTGGAACATTGCCTTAACTTCAATATACATTCTCCTCGGGATGCTGGATGTGAAGTACAGTTATTATGCACATACAGTTTAGTCCAGGCCAAAGAGTTGACATGTTTTGTCCTCATTTGGGCTTGAACACAGCCAACTGGTATAAAACAAAGTTTAAAAAAAAGTCAAACTGACCACAGTTAACAACAACCGGACACTAACGTCATCTCAGCAATTCCAACAATATATATGATGTGACCTGGAGTCAGTGCTGAGCAGTGACTGCAGCCTACTGTGTCTGGATCGTGAGCTATTGTTTCTAGTGTGGCAGCTGCTGCAGGCTTGTCTGGCACCTCATTCACCGCTAACCGGCTCCACGTGTGTCTAAGGACAGGTCCAAATACATTTCATGTACCTTCTACAGACACATGAGGTCCACACATACAGGCGTAAATACACACCTCGCCACACGCCACAGACAGAGACACGCGCACACACACACACACACACACACACACACACACACACACACACACACACACACACACACACACACACACACACACTCACTCACTAATCCCCTGGCTTTAGTGGCACAGCGGGTGTGTGGTGGTCTTGTGTGGCTTTATTAACTAGGGTGGGGCAGGCAGAGGTGAGATGGTAGAGCGAAGGATGCAAGGACGGAGGGGGTGAGAGAGAGGGGACAGAGTAGAGGGACGTGGGAGGGGGACGGAGAAGGAGGGGAGGGAGGGGGGGCGGGGGGGGAGTCCCACCAGGTGCTAATAGATTTCCTGCAGCTTTGAAACATTTGCTTGCTCTGGTCTCCTGGAATGGAGTCAGGTTTCATCTGAGGCAAATTACCCAGACCGAGGATTGACCTCCCTTCAACACACACCCCAGACACACGCCAGCGACACACATTCTGACACACACTTACCAAGCGGGGCAGACGCATGCACGCACCTACAGTTATGCCTACAGAGCACTGACACACATAGTAACTGGTGAAATTCCCTTGAAAAGTCATATTTTCTGTCACAAAAGGAATAGTTCAACTTTTGTAAACACGCTTTTTTAAAGTCAGATGTGAATATTGATGTCCATCTTATGTGTGGAGCTAGGATCACAACTATTTTATAATAAAGAATGGAAGCCAGGAGAAAGTTAGAAAATATGCCCAACAACGTTTTATTTCTTTTGATCAAGTCGATCAGAAACATGTTTTGTATTTTAGTTTCTGTGATGTATTGTCATATTAATCAATGCGTTTGGAGGTGTTCATTGACATATTTCCTGTTCCTATTCTTCATGCTAACATAAGCTAATCAGCTGCATCTTCAGAAATCCCACAGACATTAGAGCAAAGTGTCAATCTCATTATGTAACCATTGGCAAAATATGGTTCATTCCCAAACTGTCAAGTGTTGTATTGTGAAACCTGCCCTGACTACGCACTATTGATATTGATATTAACATTCGTAACTTACAGAGAGAAAGGAAAAGGGAGTGTAGCCCAAATTGTTCTTTGATCTCTCATGAAATATTATGACACATTTCCACTTAAACGACATTTAATTATAGTGCCACACACCAACAGGTTTGCCACACAGCACTTGCCTTTGATATTTGCGGTGGGAGAGCTGCACTTGCTGTACTCGCCTGTTGACACGCTTGTTATTCCTACTTCTCTGCATGGCTGCATGTCTGTGCGTGTGTGTGTGCGTGCGTGTGTGTATGTGTGTGTGCAGTTGCTGAATGTTTGTACTTACAGCCCGAAAATTAGGTTTCGTAGACTTCTAACATTTTCTCAGGAAAAGGATGTATGGAGCACAAGTGGGGTGAGTGTGTATGTGTGGGTGAAATGATTTACAAGTTTGTTTATCTGTTATGTGGCCATATTGTTGTATCCATATATGTGTGTGTGTGTGTGTGGGCTCGTAAGCAGGTGCACACCTGCATATAGCTTCAGTTGTGAGACGCAGCTGGAGGTTCATTTAGCCACAGTAAATACAGGGCTTGGCGTGTTAGAGGATCTTTAAGAGAGTTGACTTTCCTTGTGTGCCAGACCTTGGTGCTTAATCACACACATTATTACTGCGCACAGTTGAAATGCTGACTCGGCGTCCTGCTCAGACACCCATGGCTCGCAGCAGAGGATATAACTCACGATACCAGAATAAAAGCTGCCGGCCTTCGTGCCTGTTAAGTAATTGACTCGGCTCTGATCCATCTGATCTGTCTCTGTCACAAGATGTTCTTTAGTCTCATCGCGGCGGTTTGTCTGGCGGTTTTAGTCATTGTTTGTGACTCTGAGCAAGAATGCATGTGTTTGATCCTATGATCAGTAAGGCAATTAGCCCTCAGACGGTTAAAAATCTGCTTGCCAGAAGGAACAATGGTCAAAGCAGGAGCCAAATGCCAACACATCTTTGACAATTTGCTGTGAAAAGTTTCCATGAGTTTGCAATTAACTCTGTTTCACTGTTTCATCAACAGATTGTACTCTTACCAACAGAACCATGTTCGATTCCTTTAAAGTGTCCGCTCATCCAAATGATAATAAAATGGTATCCATGTATGCACATAGTCCTGATGTTATTCGTCCTGGCTTTCAGATATTTGTCATTGAGATATCTGTCTCTGTCCAATTACAATGGAGGTGAATTAAAACTCTTAATCCTAATTTGTTATTTGTATCAGCATGGCAATACAATCTTAGTTACGTTGCATGCCGTACTAGCCTAAAACTTTGGAACATGTCGACGTTGAGGAATCCTTTTAGTTATGTGATGAAATAATTGAATGGTGTGGATCTGAATTAAGTTTTAATTTAATCACTTAATGTTACATGTTACGTACTTGTATTGTTGAATTGGAGTCAATACGTAATAACAAATAACTGGGACTTCCTGGAGTCTTTGCTGGGGACATTGCAGCCATTCAGTGACATCAAGACTCCACATTTGCAGTTTTTGTTTGGCACTACTCATTTCAACTCTCGCAAAGACAGGTGTCTAAATGACATTGTTTTTTCAGATTCAATAAAAGTCAGTCTTAAGATTCATGTCAATGAAGGTTTGAGCTTGTTTATTTTTCACATCGGGTCTGCCTGCAAACTTCTGTAAGTGCTCCTCTGTTCTCTCTTTCTCTCTGCTTTGCTCTCTCTTGAGATAAGGACCACTCATATCTCCAGTTAAGGAGAACCACATCAAACTTCGACACTGGTCACCGCACAGCCCAGTGAGGGACGTCTGCTCTGGGTATTTTTCTGTATACCCGATACAGCTGGAGCCTCCACTTTCTCTGTGGCCAAAAAAAAACAACATGAAAGGAACTTGAAAAGCCAGACTGCAGCAATTACAACAAAGTGAGTACACAAATGACCAGCAGATGAGCCACAGAGTATCTCCCAACAGGGGTCCAAAGTGATGCAGGGACCAGGGAGCAGGTGAAGGAAATGTAGAATTCAAGCTGTTTTGGAAAGAGGAGAAAAGGCTTCAACTTGGCCAGTCCAATCGTATGAGCGTCCAGTTTTCTTCAAGCGTCTTTATGAGCCTTCAGATGGTTCAAGTTACTAAGGTCTGTGTAAATAACATCTTTTGGGAATTTGAGAATTGCATCATTGCAGAGTTGTTTGTACAAGTTAGAATTATTCTGATGTTGATGATGTAATAATACACATCATCACTATGCCATCACTTTTACCATAAAAGTTCTGTATACAGGTGTCAGAGCATTGATACGTGAGCAAAGAACTATGTTAACTATGTTTTTGGACTGTCAGATGAAGACTGGAGTTTGGCATTTGACCATCACAATCTGGATTTTTGATGTTTGCCATCTTTTTTTTTGGCAACCAGCAGTGAGCTAAATATCCTACAACAGAACTTTTAACAAGACATTGAAAGACAACCAAAAATGCTTCAATTAACTTTAACAAACTCAAAAACCAGCTGTGCAAAACATTCTTTGACAAAAACACAATCAACACCCCAACCAGACACGTTGGTTGTGACCTGTCAATCAAAAGTTGTCCACACAGTTAAATACCTTGCTTTTTTTGTCTTGTTTTTGCAACCAGCGGAGGGGCACAATCCATTTATCCATCTACAAGCTATACCTGCATGGGGGGCTCGACCCAATCCCTGCTGCCATTGTGGACACCCAGGACGGTCACTAGTCTGTAGACCAAGAGACAGACAACCAATTGACAATGAACCGCGTGATAGGAAATCAGAGCACCCGGAGAAAACCCAAGCAGACGAGGAGTACGAGCAAACGCCCCACAGACAGAGCCCGGGGGGGCCGGCCGGCAGAAGTACAATATGTTAAACACATCAATCTCAGCTTCCATGAAATGAGATCCCTTTGTGCCTTATAGGTATCACAACATATACATTACAGCAGTTGTGATTGGATTTTGAGCCTCGGCCAAAAAAGCCTTTACGAGGTGTTTGAAATTGAAATGAAGGGGGTACGAACTTCATTTGGGATCGGCGTGGTTACAGATGTTCTCCCCGAGCACGTCAAAGTAACGACTTTTAAAATTACACAAAAGAGACAAACCAAAACCTCAACAATAACCCTGGTGGTCCTATTCTTGCTCTTTGTTGTTAGCGAGGCTTTCAGAACATTGTTTTTCCCCAACCACAAGCCTCAAAGTTGTTCTTTCTTCCCAATAAACATGTGCCTACTGAATCCTTTGTGGCCCGTGCAAAACAAAATGTTCTCAGTGGCGGTATTTATCGGTGGTCAGCTGGTTTGGTCCGTGGGCATAATCGGGCACAATGTACTCCTCAGTAATCCAAAATTGTCCTTACCGAAGGATCGCTTCCAACGGAATAGGAAGGGAGAATGCAGAAACCATATCTTCTTCATCTCGCACGGTCAGGAATGCAAGCGTAAGCATGATCCGAGAGAAGGGGGAGCGAGGGTTTCGAGAGCAGAACACGCATATAAATGAAGGAGTGATTTTCAGTGTGTGACCGTTCCTGGTCAAGGACATTCGATCCCATTTCATAAAGTACTTAAAGGTTACCATTGGTGCACAAACAAAATGTGACACTATGTCTATACTCCTTGGAAAGCCTATTTTATCAAAACAAATCTGCCAGTGTAATGAGGGAACTGTTACTACCAAATGTAATTACTTGTATAATAAACTTTTCATACTTACTCTAGAGGCCGTTTACTTAAAGGGACTTCAGGCCAGATATCAATCAGTGACGGAGGGACACAAGCCCAGATACTTAGGATAACAATCAAAAACACAACAAGGGTGACCTCTCAGTGTAAACCGACTGGGTCATCTTGTTGCCAGACGTGAAATCCAAGGCCCCTGACAGGAAATCCAGCGTGTGCTGTTGACATCGCAACTCATCCATGACAGACAAGGAATAACACTTGTGGAGAGGAAGAGTTTCAGAAAAAAAAACAGTGGAATCCAAGAAAGACAGAGTGCTGTCACTGGAAACTTGTTTTTTTTTTAAGCATGCCATTAAATCTTTCAAACAATTTTCACCAAAAGGAAAGATAATACATACATAACAGATTTGCAGATAGTACAAAATATGCTACATTTATTCAAAGGGTTGAATAAATGTTAGTTTTATGCATTGCAATGTTGATAAATTATACTTTAAATTGGTATTCAGTTCCCGCACTGATTGCAGAGTCCATCAACTCATACTTATTTAAAATGACAGTTTCCCATAGTTTTAGTTGCTGTTGTAATCAATTTCTGTCATGTTTGTAAAATATGTAATTTCATATTATTGGTCTCTGTATAGTCATTCACCAGCTGCACTACCAACAATAAAGGTCATTTTTGATTAAAAATAAATAGTGAAGACATTGTAATTGGTCACAGTTAAAAATCCCCAAGCACCTACAGGATTATAGTTCTTCTTGGTGGCTCGCAGTGCGCCATACAGAACTGAGGTTAGTTTTTAACGTCCGTTATAAAGAGTAAAATGAGCCTGTAGTTTGTCTTTGGGGGGCAGTGAGAAATAGTGGCTCAAAGAATCTGGGCTTGAGCACAGCTGGTTTCAGGTTGGAGTGTAAAGCGGACTGCGTTAACGAGAAAGTCACTTACCATTTGATCAACGTGCAAAAGGGAAAACAGGAATTACTTTAAATTTATGACCAGAGAACATTACGGGTCGTTGTTAATGGACGTGTCCTTGAGCCAAATTCAATGTTGTAGAGCGATGTGGCCGAACCTACGCCTCCATCCTCTCTTTCCCTGGACATTGTTGTTTTTGGCAGGATTGCAGGTTCTGATGTTGGCTAGACACTGGGAGAGCGGACTCAGGGTGCTTCCTTCTCATTTTCACACACATTTGGATGGGAAATGTGTGTTGGCAATGTGACAGAAGTTAGGAACAGAAATCTGATCCACTGTGGAAAAAAACCCGGAGATATTTGGGAGGAAAAAGGACATGATCCAGAACTCTAAACGCAATGCAACAGATAGTAATCATAAACTTTTATTCTGAATGTACCTTATTTGCACATTGATAAACACATTTTTCCTCTCCGTGATTATAAACATTGTTCTTTTTTTTCTTTTTGTTGAGAACAACATCAGTTTTGTACAAATGTTTACATGACTGATTCTGGAGAATCAAGTTCCACTAAAGTGTAACATGTTAAAGCACAATCAAGGGAGACTGACAAAAAGGCCCACCAAGACCCTCCCGAAGATTCTGGCGAGGGACGGCTCGATGGACGCCTCCATCAAGAGTCTGCCTTAAAATCGAAGGCAGAGAGAGAGATTGACTGACAGGCCCGCCAATCGTCTGCCAAAGACTGGCAGCAAGGTAACAGACACAAAAAAAACACACATTAAGCAATCCTCAAGATTCCAGAAATAAAAAGGCCAACCCACACAATCCATACAGTGCGCACCAACAGAGAGTCAAAAACACTTCATATCACATCGAGAGTATATTGTTCCTGAAGTGACAGCATCTGATTTTAGCACTTGAGAGTAGAATGAATCTGGACAACTTGATGAAGCTCATGTTCATTCTCCAATGTTTTCTTCTGCATCTCTAAAAGCAGCCAGTCAGGGCATTTTAGGGGGTGCGTATTTTGTGACTTACAAGACCATACCTGTATTTTTGCAAGTTTAGCCACAAAAGGGTTACAATAGTCTTAACTACAATTAATGTATGTTTGGCATATTAAGAAAAAAAGCGACCATATCCACTTTTCACCACATTTGAAGGTATTTTCTTACTTTTCAGGCAGACGGTTTTTCATTAATTTCTGTAAAACTCTCTTAAGGCTCTTCAAACTTGCAGGAAAAGCTTCCAGCGTTAATGAAAGTGCGGAAAATGCAGTAGGAAAAGCACAAACAAGACTAGAGCATCCATTTTGTAATCAGCCAATTGCATCAACGTTATCACAACTATGCTAATGCTTCAGATGGCCAAACTGCACAGCACACCTGCTTTTACATAGCATTGTATGTTTTATAAAACATATATCCTAATCCAACCTCTCCTTGTAACGAGCATGACTATTACCCAACATGTAACCACAACCAGCTCCAATTCCACAAAACCAGCCTGAAAATAAAGACAATCTGAATGGATTGCATGGAAGTCCACGGAGCAGAGCTGGCTAGTTGTCGGACCCTGGTTGGAGCTAGTCGATGCTAGTTGATTAGCATGCAGGACTTAGTGAAGGGCCAATTGAAAGAAATCATATATTGGTTAAGACAATAAAACTGCTTGGTTGGTTCTCGGAAAATCATCTGTAATCTTCAACGACAGCGCTAACCTGCTGATTTTCAATAAATATTCTTTGACTATTTTTTTTTATTTTTATAGCACTGAACAGCTAGAGTAACAGGAAACATGAATGTCTTTACAACTTTCATGACAATTGGTCGACCGTAGTGGTGAAACCAACAACAGCGCCACGGCTAGCTCGACTGTAAAGACAGTATTCATTATTTGTAGTGATTGGTCTAAAACTTGCTAAATCACCAGTATGGCCTTGAGATGATAGTGATTCATTAATGGTTTGAACAAATCTGACATTTTGAGTAGTGCATTCAAACATCACGTTGGCCAATCAGATTATTTCCCCCCAGGTGACTCAGAGCAGGGCGGAGCCAAATGCTGTCCCCCCAAGAGAAAGGCAGTAATAGCTGATCATACTTCATCACATCATGAACAAATGGCTGACACACAGAATATTATGCTTCCCAACATTACACACTAAAGCAGGAGCACACTGGATATGTTCTTGTAATTAAATTGTAAGCCACTACCATGCAGCACAGGGAAACAATTCATGAGACTTACATGACGCCTTGGTAAATTGCATAAATGTTATATTACGATAATAGGTTTCTCCACAAGAGAATAAGAGAGTCCCATATGGCACTTTATATTCTTGAGTAAGTTAGTACATGAAGAGCATTAATACCATTGTTAGTTTAACCACATTGACTTTGTTGGATGGTTACAGTGTAAAGTAGAGGAGAACCCCGACCACTTTAAAGTTTTTGACGATGATGGTGGCTATGCCATAAAAGAAAACGGATAAACCGGCAGTCCTTGATCTGACTTGGAGGAATGCGTATAATATAAAGACTGACATTATTCAGTATAATGCGACAGCCATTATTCAATTAAAACAATTCTGTCGAGGGTGAGCGACAAATATGGTGCTTTCAGCTTAATTTGTGGTGTTTTAATTCCCTTTTAAATGAAGTAGTCTTCTCCAAACACACTCCGGCGTTAAACCGCTTCACAAATATGCACTCCTTGATTTTTTTTTTGATGGTGTATGAGGCAAAGTCCCCAAATGAGTTCCTCTATGGATGTTTTGATCCTGGAAAACGCAGCAATTGAAGTTGTTTCACAGTGAAGCGGGGTTACTGGTAGGCAGTGCCACCACGGAGTGTTTCCTAATGTATCTGATGTCACTGAAAAGGTGTGATTGTAATTGTCAACTGTTACCTGGAACCAACAGACACCTAAATAACCACTGAATAGTGGGATCACTCATTGATGGCAGCGCCAAACAAAAAGTACAGCTGATTCAATTAAAAATGACATTTTTACAGTCAGAATTTAAAGCTTGTTGTCTACAACAACCACATATGCCTGATATTATACTTCCTGCCTATTTGAATTTATGTATTTTAAATGATCAATATTTTGTAGATACATAAAAACAAAAATGCGTGTAATTTCCTGATTTGTTCCTGTGAAATGGTTTGCTTTTTCTTCTTTTGTCAGATGTATTTTGCTCTTAACAAATCTAACTGTAATCTGGTAAACAAGATGACACTAATTCAATCAAAGGAGCGAGAGTATATCCGTAATTTCTCACTGAACGTTCTATACATGTAACCAATGGAAAGCAAGGCACACATAATGAAACAAAATGAACTTATATTGGAGAAAACAAAATCAAATACACCAGGAAAGAGGATCACACGGATGGACTGACTGCAGTGATCTCTCTGGGGTGATGTCATACCACAGTTTAATAAGTTGCAGGAGGAAACCTCACTGCTACATAGAGATAATGGTTGTTCTTCAGTAAGGATCAAATTGTAAAGACAAAATAACAGCTGCACGTTGAATTGCAGTGCAGATAGTAGTCATTTGATTTCAAAAGTGACAGCAGTGAATACAAACATATCTTTTTTTCCCCTTTTTTCGTTGACCAAAATGTCGAATGCAAACTCTCACATCTCCCTTCATTCATCTTATTTAGTGGTGGCAATATAAGAAAAAGTACTATGCTGTCCTGACGCTCCATTAAAATAAATAGTAAAACAAATAAATACCACACGTCTTTTTCACTCAGTAGCCACAGTCGACAAAGCTGAAGTCACACAGTCCACATGGCACGAGAGATGTTGTCCACTGAGCATGCATAGGACACCAGCCAGGCTCACCCTGATGGATTAATGCGCACTATGGCAGCAAAGCTTTCATTGGAGAAATCCAAAGCCACCAGATAATTTACTACTCTCAATCGGGGCTGATGACGAGATGCTCAGCTACGACGTTAAAGAAGCAGGCCCGGTGGCAGTTGAAAGGGTTTGATTCTGTGCATGAACATAACAATGATAACAACGCTGCAAATACAGTTTCTACATGAGAGAACAATGAGGAGGAAGTAAAGACGACGCATCTTTCGAAACCCTGTGAAAATGTTCCGCGCAGTGCAATCTAAATTTTTTTTTTTTTTAAAAAAAAGACAATTTTTTTAGCAACCCAATGGAGGCAAATGAAGGGCAGGAGGTTGTGATGTAAAAATGTGGCATCTCTTACTGCAATTTGGCCGAATTCTCAATCACAAAACAATAAATACCTAATAACTAGTCACTGCAAATGGATTCAAAATAAATTACACGCTCGCAAAAGGCAGCGCTGATCCTGAACTGCTCAACATCTTTAATAAAACAGCCAGACCCTCCCTCCCGAATCGTGATTTAAAACCCTCTGATGATAATATAAGGCAGTCCGATTGATATCGTCAATGACATTAATCCAGAGAAAGTTCAGAAGTCGCCAATCAATATGGATCTCGGGTTCCTCTAATCTCAGCTGGCGGGGACAATTGACGACATGACCGGTAGCGACGGTTGAGGTCTTTTCTTGTCTTTCAAAGGTATACCTTCCGATTAACATTTCTTACAACACTGCACCTGGCGAAATCACTTGGCGAAACCCCTGAAAATGAAGGTATCAAAAGGAGGAACTGACTAGATGTGGGGCTCACAGGTTTGTTTACAAGTGCTTCTCTTCAGGTGTCCGTCATTTTGGTGGCAGCGTTGCATGCTGGTTGCCATATTGGAGATATCAGAGGGAGAGAGAGAGAGAGAGGGTGTGATGAGGATTTTCAGAGGTCATGACGGGACGGTGTGGGGTCTGGAGCCAGTCGAAACCCAGAGCAGAACCAGCTGAAGGGCCACTGTCAGCCAAAGTGAGGGGCTCAGGCCGGACGCCCCGCCACAGTCAGGGTCCTTCTCCTGGAGCCGAGTGGAAAGGGAAAGAAGTGAAGTTACGGATTTTTAAAGACAACACAGTTAAGAATTAATTCACCGTTCACGAAAACCCTTCCCTCGAATTCAGATCTTCTAATGTTCATTTAGCAAACGCTTACAGTGGTGTGCATGGAGCTGCAATAAGAGCGATACTCTGGGTTCAATACGTTTGGATTCTAGTGTTTTTTTTCCCTTTTTCTTTTCAAAATCCCAAAACATCCATTACATTATATTGAAGGGGTCAAAGGTCACATCCAAATAAGCTCTATTTATGATTAGCAGTCATACCCTGAAAACCTTATTTGAACTTATTGCAATACAAGACAATACAATATTGTATTTTTATTTCCCATAGCGAATTATTGACAATTGAGGAGGCTGATTTATTTCTCTGGGTCGGTCATGCAACGCTTACTTTATTAGCCGTTAAGTGTTGCCCCCGTAGCTGTGCCTACGGTGTATGAATGTGTTTATGAATGTTAGTTAATGTTAGTGGCTGAGGTGACACTGCCATCAGTGAATGAAAGGGTGTGAACGAAGTAGTGTTTACTTAAGCGCTTTGAATGGTCGGAAGACTACAAAAGCGCTATACAAGTACAGTCTATTTACCATTACCAAGTGCACTTAAGATCCTTTTGCAGAACTTTAAAGGTTAGCTGGAAACATAAAATAATTGACCAGTTCATTTTTGACCAGTTCTTGGAACTGAAGTTTTGAAAGTCTGCCAGTGCCAGTTGTGGTTTCATCTGGTGATTCATCTGGCTAAAGATGGTTTGTATCTACCTCTGTCTGAAATCAAGGACCCATTGTTTTAAATTACTTGGATTATAATTTTAAGCTTTGCAAACGGTCAATTGGAACTATGCGGGGCTCAAACAAGAGGTCATAAAATAAAAATAAAAAAGCTTCGAAATGTCTCCTTGAAACTTGACTGGAAAACTTTGAGTCATCATGTCTGAACAAAACTGATCGGATACTCCCAGTCTGTAGGTTAAGCATCTGGTGAGGTACAAGGGAAAGAATGTCTTCCCTTGATATGTGTTTGGAGAGCAAAGAGCTGAGGATCATTGAAGGAAACGCACAAACGTCTCGATGCAAACAAGAAGTGAGTGGTCTGTTTTAGCTAGCGTCTGGCTACATCAGCAATCAGATGTCAACAGATACAGACACAGGAGTTTATAGCCCGAGACTGACAATGATAGATGGGGAAAGATACAAAGAGTGTGGCTTAAAGTTCAAAGTCAGGTGAGATGGAGAAAATGTGCGAGAGAGACAGAAACAGACTGGGAGGTAAGTTGGTGGGGGGAGGAGGGCGGGAGGTGACGACATATGGTGGTAGAACATAAGAGAGAGTGACAGGTGAGAAAGATAAGGGTGGGAAACAATGGAAAAAGACACACGGATGTGGAACAAAGCAGAAACAGTCGGAGATGTGAAAAGAGGAGAAGAGATACGGTGAGGAAAACAAACTGAATAGAAACACCAGGAGAAAGAGTGTAAAAGTTAAGAGTCAAAGGCAGTGAGATTGAATGTCGGATAATGCTGAAAAATAATAATGAAAGACAAAGTTAGCGGTATGGGACTGACCCGAGACAGCACATGAACAGTGGCAGCAGTAACATGAGCGGAGAGGAAGCCAATGGGGAGCCTGCGCTCCTTCGGCACATGGCCTCATCCTTAACCATCAACAGCCAATCACAGAGCAGGAGACGGAGAAAACGGGGAGAAAGAGAGTCATGCAGCAAAAGATCCACATAGTTAGCGAGAAGTTAGAAAGCGAACATGAGCAGAGAGCATGAAACTTAGTTTGGACAATAGTAGTGCGAGACATATGCAGACAAAAGTGTGAGAGAAGAGTGTGTGGGTGGATGTTGTAGTGTGTATGCGAGTGAGTGAGACAGTGATCATTCGTTAAGCTGACACATTTTGACGCTGGAAAAAAAAGTCTATGGAGTGAAAACAAACAGAGCATTTGAGCGCAGAGGTTTCACAAGCAGAGATTCTGCGCTGCTCATGAACATGTTTGTTTGGCTTAGTTATTCAAAGTTGAGCAACAAGCAACTGTTAGTTTTTGCGTGGGAAATCTGCACACATACAGCTTGAGAGGGATTGCAGCTAAACAAACGAATGAATAACATGCTCTATGGAAAGATATTAGTGATGGAAAGGTGCCATGGGTAGAATTTCTTCACCAAAATATTGTTTCCATATCAGGAGTGCAGCTTAAGGATATTGGGATCCGGGCCAATGAGATTCAGAGCTAAAACTCTTCTAAAAGAAAAAAGCTGAAATCCTTCTGTCTTTTTTTTACTGGTCCCTAATATATTGCCTTTGCTACCCCTTATTTTTAAGGTCGAATGTCAAAACAGATCAAGTCGTTTCATCTGGGGTATAAATTTAATACGCAGTAACTTTTGATGGATGTTATAAACTAATCCTGTTGCATATTACCTTCATTGAACATCGAATGTAATGATAACATTTGTTCATAATTTAGTGCACAATATTTCTTTCCGTTGGCTAATTTCCAATAGTTTGTCCTGATTTACTAGTCTGGCCAGTTAAAGTTTGATTTATTTGTTGAACTTATGGCTGGCCGTCTTTTGCTGTTCTATATATTCTCAGTTTAAAGGTGTTCTAATCAATATTTTCGTATCAATAATGGATCAAATCCCTACGTACACTGTGAATGAGGTCGATTGAAGTGAGGAATCACAAAGAATGATCAACCGAGCTTGAAGGTCTCTCACTATTCTGTCCTAGAGGTTCTGGCTGAAGCTCTGTCCTGGAAGCTGTAACCAAACCGTCGATTTTTCTTGGCGATGAACTCAAATGATTTTAGCAGTGAAACCCAAAAACAGTAGCCTCAAGGCACACGCTTTAATTAGAAAGGCTTTTTCCCATTTCAGGCTGGATTCTTCTGCAAAACTTCTTCAATTCTTGGGAGACTAATAAAACAGCAACGGCCTCGCAGTTTAGCAGCTTGAAACCCGACACAGAGCACCCGGTGCGATGGAATAGTACAGTTCAGATTGGTCTCTGGACCAGAAGCGGTCCATGTCTGATGAGAAGCAACTCACGTGTTCGTTGTTATCGAAACAGAGTGCGGGCCCTTTCCTGTACCGAGGGTTCTGAGCCATTTCACAGGGATCAGGACCATTAGCTGGAGGAGTGACGTCAGGAACACAACATGTCGAAGGGATTCTGGGTCAGTAAAAGCACCGACAGTCCGTTTTTATCAGTCGACAATTTGACTAACCAATGCAAAATGATCCCACATACCATTTTCATTGAAGTCAGATTTCACTCGGACGTATCACACTACCGTCCAGATCAAACAGATCCAGCAAAATGAAGGTGATTTGTCTGCTTTTGGAGCTCAAGCCCATTGCTCAACACATCGGTGATGTTGCTGTTATTGTCGAGCTTAATCTATAATTGACCACAGCCCCGTGTGTTTGAGAGAGCATCATAGATTTGTTTGTAAGCTATCCAGCAGACGCTTCCCACACACCGCCATCTGCTTTACAGACACAGCACAGAGGAACCCGGCGCGGACGCATCTGTTGTTCAGGGCCAAATTTGCAATGTAAATGATTGGGGGAAATATTCACTCATTGTTACGGCCGCGGGATTCAGCCGACGTCGATGAGGGGTGTGGAAAGAATTACGGATGATCGTCGTCTCTCCGCGGTTATCTTGTCTAAAGCGCAATCTTCTTGAAGCATCTGCTCGCTGCATCACATGTACATGTTCTCTGCCAGATGATGGCCGCGTTGGGTAAAAGGATACACTGCTGTTCATCCTGTATTAACGGCTTGGTGTCACAGGACGAGCAGGTGAGTTTCGCATCAGCGATGATGAAGACCAGGTTCGTCTTGGGCAGCTTTTCAGCATGGTAGAGCCTGGAGAGGAGCAGACACACAAGAGACACGAGGGAGGTCGTAGACACGTGGGCTAGAGTCCAGGAGCGGTGGAGATAACGTTTAGCTGTGCAACATTTAACTAGAAAGCAATGAAAGGAAGTAACTTATTGGAAGTGAGCAACACTCGAGTAACCTTGTCAACTTTACCACAACGAAAAGTGCAAACTTCTCCAAACTGCTTTCCTTCCTTACGGGACACAGACCTTCTGTGCCACCCTGGTGTCCTCCAGGACCTTGACTGAAACCCACATGTCGCTGGTGCACAAATGATTTTCTCTGCTTTTGTTTTTATGGCGGTTCTTAAGGAGAAACGTATGTGCGGCTAATGTGCAGGAACGCTGCGCGGCATGCGGGCAGGCACTCCATTAGTCGGCACGAGGGGGCCTTAAAAATGGTGTACGTACACACACGTGTGCACGGTCACACGGGGGAATATGCCAAGAAGGTGGTCCACACTGGTGACTTGACTTCACCTTCATGGCATGTGACTTTTTACAGCCCTCTCTCTGTGCCACCTCTCGGGACTTCATTTGTGTCTCATGGATGCAAACGTATCTGGGCAGGGAGTGTGTTTGGACTTTAACAACACTCTCAGTGTGTATATACACTATATGTTTTGTGTGTAGCTGAGAAAGAGTGTTTCTTTTGTTTACCTGGTGCAGTTTTCACAGTCGATTGTGCCTCTGAAAGACAGGTTGTTGGTCTCAAAGTAATATTGCGTTTGCTCTGTGATGCAGACCTCTTTGTGCATGGCATCTGACATTTCCTCGTCCATCTCGGCTTTGGAAGTACACACAAACACATTCATGTTTGTTCATGGCAATCAGTGGCTTCACGGTGACACGTAAAAACATTTAAGTGTGCGATCATGTGTGCCGTAAAACTAAAACAATAAACTGAACAACTCTAGTACACCCCGTGCAGCTGAGGGCAACTAATGATGATACACAGTCTTTTCATCCATAGTCTATGTAAAAACATTCATTACTTCAGCCCTAATGATCTCATTTTGTTTGAACCATTGATCTGTTGTGGTGCAGAATGCCAATCTGAAAAAATATGCATCTTTTGACTGACAAATCCATGCAACTTAATAGCACGTGTAGAAAGCATTAGGTTGGAGCTGGCTGTCTGACTCCTACTGTACACCCAGGTACTCTGGGTTTCTCTTTGGTGGGCTCTTGGGACTCCGTGGTGCTTAGAAATGACATACTGTAAATCCATGAATCTCATAAATGCAATGGAAAAATAACACAAACAAGCTGATGATCAACCAATAAACATCTTGTACACATGAAACACATTGCGCACTCCAACTCCTCAACCTTTACCATGAATAATGTCATTATCAACTCCGCTACATATTCTTGGCAGAAGTTGAGTATTTCACCAGAACTCAAAATGAAGAAACAGTTTGAAAATAAATGTGTTAAATATCTTTTAAGGCCTTGTCAAAAGTAAACGTTAACACCCACTTCATTTCCATAATGAGACCATTTGCTCGATATTGAAAAAAAAAAAAGAATAACCTCAAAGCTCAATTCTTTTCTCGGTCAAATTGATAGGAACTCACCTGCGTCCAGGAAATTGGGAAATGTGATGCTGACCAGTAACTGTTGCAGTATTGACCTAAGACCAAAAAACCAGGGATGAAAAATGTCTGGATTCATTGGAACATAATCCACAATAAATCATTTGTGTAAATGCTAATGCAACAATAAATCAAGGGAAGATGTTGTGGTATGCTGACTGTCCTGGGAACAATTCAGCTATTAAACAGATGCTAAATGTCCATTTGGAGAAACAAATCCTTGCCTGCTTTCCATTAGGATCTGAGTTTAAATTCTGGCTTTTAAAGTATACATTTTTTCCAAATCAATCATTTGGAGAGAAAGAAAATGGACACTAATGCCAACCATATAGAAAAAGTTCAGACTCACCAGGCTGCAGCTGTTGCAAACCATCCTAAATTCAAAATATCTGCAATTGTGGGCTGTGGGGGAGAGAAGAACGAGGATTAATATCAGAGAAAGAGGTTTATAATCAGTTTAAACTGGTCGAGCCAATCTGAACATCCCGCTTGTGTTTACAATGGACTGTCCAGTTTTGCCAGGCACGAAGACGCAAAAGGACAGGCAGACATTTCATCTTCTTCCCGCTCGGAGGGAATTAGAACACAATCCCCCTCAACAGATGCAAGCATAAATATGTAAACAAAGAGCTGGTGAGAAAACAAAAGTAGCACACGCTTTGAATAAGAGGCCCACCATGCTGCTTTGATTACAGTTAGCATGCAAGGGCCTTGTTTTGGTGAATGAGTGGTGCATCCTTTCTCTTGAAAGGTGATGGTGTGTTGAGTCATCAAGGAGTTCTAACTAATCACGATAGAGGCACCACCAGCTGCCGACGAGGTGTTTGATCAGAAAATGACTGCAACTTTCATCTTACTTTGGTCACATTAGCGTGTTGTGCACAGGAAATCATGTGGTTTCACTTGTAGGCCAGAGTCATTTTTGCACCTGCAAATAACTATGAATCCCGTACTCTCTCTTAGGTATCATCTTATTACCACTATCTGTAATGGCCTTTCAGCATCTAGGAGAAATTCATCAGCACCACTCACGTCTGCAGACAGTTTGCATTTCGTTTCAGTGCAAGTTGTAAGTTTCTTAAGTGATGAAAACCAGTTCCTCTTTCTACATCACTTGCTGTGTTAGCCAAGCACGCTAGACCACCTAATCCTGTTCCTGGTCCTGCAAACTCCCACTCTAACGCTTTCACCATACCCTCTGCTTCCCTTCTCATCGGCTCTATCCAGATTTATGGCTCCCTGGAGATTTGTGCGTGTGTGTGTGTGTGTGTGTGTGTGTGTGTGCGATCATTTGGAAGTGTGCGAGCTGGCAGGTATGGTTACAAATGGCTGTATGTGTACTTGTATGGTAAATGAGTAAATGTAAATGTGTGGCTATCAAAATGTGTGAACATGTAAGTGTGGGTGTGCACACATGGGTGGTTTTCTGCATGTATGTGTGTATGTGTGTGTGTGAGTGGTCTCTGGCTTATGTAACTCACCACGTAGACGGATCGCAGGCCTGCAGCCGCCTTGCTCTCTTTCTCAGGGTCACAGAGGGACTGGTAGTCGAAAGTCTTCTTAAAGGTGAACAGGGACGAGTTGACCAGGTTCCTCATGAGGATCGGGTCGATCCCACCAAAGAAACGCCCAATCTAAGGACAATCAAAAAGTTGGCTTCAAGGCAAATTTGTAGCATGAATCGCAGATTGAAGAAATAGATACACACATATAAATAACACATCTTCATATACTGCACATACATTTTTTGTTCTTGGACACCTGGGCCACGTTTTACCCCCTTTTCTCACACTATACATTGATTGTGTTACTATATTTCCAAAAAAGTAAAAAAAAATGTTAAAATAAAAAGTAAAAAGTAACAATATACTACATCTATTATTCCTTTATACAGTCAATTAGACACAGATGAAGATACCCTACTTGATGAACATATATATATACATATATATATATATATATATATATATATATATATATATATATATATATATATATATATATATATATATATATATATATATATGTGTGTGTGTACACATATATACAATTTAATATACAAGACTACTACTGTGGAACTAACTTCACAATGTCATAGCGGAAATTGTTTCAGTAATAAAGGTCAAAGACAGCTTTAAACCTTCTGAATGGGAATTTTCTAAATGTTTAAATGCTAATGTTAATGAATGGTTTCCTGGTTTACAGAGTACTTAAACACTTTTATATCTTCAACCCGCCATTGTTAAATCTATGTAAAACACATGCACAAAAACAATTAAGGAAGTGCAGACAATGTTCACAGTGAATTAACAGACACAGACACGCGCACCGACTCAGTAAATCACAAACCAGGATGATGGACTTCAGTATAATCTGATTAACACAATCCACCAGGCAGCCATAAATTTCCACGCAGAGGAAGTAGTTTGTCACGGCAGGTGTGACATGACCGCGTGCACAGGAGTGTACTTGTGTCCAGGAGGGAGTTTGTACAGTAAGCAGTACACATCTATTTGTGTGTGCGCGCGTGTGCTGAAAGGTGTGCACGTGTGTGCGCGAGGAAATGCAAACCATCCTTTTCCTTCCACTTTGTAAGGTCACCGTTAACAAGCCGTCCTCCACATATCCATTCCGTTTTAGTCTAACAGCCAAAGGACGTATAAATCTTCCAATCTATAAGGTAAAAGGGAGCCTTCTCTCCTTTCCTTGTGCAGTAAAACAAATAATGAATTAACAGTCACAGCCCTGTTGGCTGCAGACTCCCAGAGGGTTTGGGAGAAAGAAAAAGGAACGAAGGACATAAAGTGGAGAGAGAGAGAGAGAGAGAGAGAGAGAGAGAGAGAGAGAGAGAGAGAGAGAGAGAGAGAGAGAGCGAGAGAGCGGGAAGCTTACAGGGAGAGAAACTCCTGCTCCTGTAGGAAATATGATTGAGGGCACACAGCCCTCTCCAAACAAGGCCTCGGGTCCCTGCCTGGGTTTAAGTGCTGCTGCCAAACTTCAGAGGGCCACTGATTTATCCAGAGCACACCCAGGACTGATTAAGAAGGAGCCGAGGCCGCATGAAAAAACATTTACTCAGACAACAGCAGGGCCCCGCTATTAGCATTTAGGTTAGAACAATTGTAAGCTTACTGTGTATGCGTTTGCGTCTGTACAGATGACCATTATTAGGCTGAAAGTTCATGGTTAGTAATTGCAAAAAAACAACAAAATGATCTTGGCTTTATCAATCAATGATTCAGACATGTGCAACCTTTATAAACAGCAACCTTGTTTGAAAGTGTTTGGCGTTTAGTTTTGTGAGTGAGAATAAAAAGCAGAGGCCCACCTCCTCAATATATTCATCTCTATTGGACATCACCAGGAAGCCGCCGTCATCCAGAATGACACAGTCTACATACTGGAATCACACAGAGACGTTAAATCAACGTTGCATGCTCATGACTTTTCGAAAAAAATAATAGCTGGAAACTTGCAATATGCAATGAAACCGCTCACCACATCATTACGCTGACAGCCACAGATCTCATCATTGCACTGAAAATACAGAAAAATGTAATAAAAAGTCTGATCCACAATCTGAATCAAGTGTGTGTCCGTGTGCATGTGTGCCGCAGATATGATCTACTCACATTGATCTTCTGTGTGGTGTTGATGAAGCTCGCCATCCAGGCACCGATGTCCAGCTTCACACCGACCACTGGGATCAAACACACAAGCCAGACATCCGAGATCATGTTGGAACTCTGTGTCAACTTAACTTTACTTCCTGAACTTGGAAAATGGAAACTTGGCCAGGGATCACAGGAGAGCAGACAATTTGATATTGTGGTTTGTGTGTGTTTGTGTGTACATGTCAGAGGGAGAGGGAGAAATAGACAAATGAGGAATTGCGGTCTGTGTGTGTGTGTCAGAAGATAGACAGTAAAAGGCATTATCGGGGTTAACTATAGGGTGGATGTAAGTGTGGCTGTGTTCATACAGAGGTGGCAGAACGAGAGAGACAAATTTGAGAATTGAGCGGCAAAAATGCGTAAATACACTTCGGTGTGCGTGTCCTTACCAGCGGGTTTCAGTATGATGCCGTCAATGTTAAGGTTTACCGCTTTGCTCACCAGGATTGACTCCTCACTTGCTGCGAGAGGAAGAATACCACTGTATGTACAGTATGTGCACACACATTGAGTCGCAGGAAAAACACACCTGGCGCACGTTCATGCTAGCTTTCACTCACTGTTCTCTTTCGAGAGGTAGGGTGTCGGAGTGAAGATGTACAGATCATTTTCCACACTTCTCTTATAAAAACTTGACTCATACGTCTCCGCTTCTTCTTCCCAGAGCAGCCCGGCACTGTTGAACACATTAGCGGAACATATCAGGACTGGAAGTGTAGTTAGCATCTGTTTATGTTGTTTGTTAGCTTGTCGGCCTGTAAATGGCTGTGGCTGACACAACGCTAGCGGTTGTTAAACATACAATAATATCTGGCGGGATTTCTATGCAGATGGTGGAAGGAAGCTCCAAGGTCCAGATTAGACCCCGAAACAGCATGGTCTACCATGTTTGCTGTCAACACGCTCATCGTTTTTTCATGCAAACCCTCGCTCTTTGGACAGAAATTTAAAGAGAGAGGGAGATGCAAGCATGACAACGAGGCTTTTTACCAGTCAATCTCCAATCCAAGCCTCATTTACAGTCAGTTTTGGGTGGCCACTGGCCTGCTTTACCCTCATGACTCAGACTCAAAACAAATGACAATGGATGGAGGAATGAATGTTCAAAACGAAATCTAAAGAATATAAAGCACTTCAAGGACAAGCTGCAGGTTTCTCAGCAGACCACATCATCATTCTTTATCAGGTAATCCCTTGCTCCCTTGCTCCCTTCCGCCTTGTGAGCTTGACAAGTACCTTTTGGGGTAGACCCGCGTGATCCCTCCATCAGTGGCAACAAATCTGGCCAAGACACCATGCCTGACAAGCAGAGAAGATAAAGCAATAAAACATACATTTACAAAACCTGGAATATGCTTTATGCTTGCATGACATTTACTGGCGATGCTAAAATACTCGAACCATCTGTATTCAATTTCCACTTGGACATTCATTACAAAATGCCAAGTAACAAAAGAAATCAATGCAACGGTTCCTTATGTTTTCGCTGGAACAGGGAAAAAAGCGTCGATGGTAATGTCATGCAACATGTCAGTTCTTCACTTACTGTGTGTCGGTTGCTTTCCAATGCTTGATCAGAGACGAGGTGATGCCAGCATCCAGGAGCAGACGGTTCACCAGCTCTACATTACCTGAACAGAAAAACAGCACTTGAGCCTGAACTTTAAGTTACTGTATCTTTGAATAACATCTGCAAGTCTGCTGAATGTTTAGAAAGGAAATGATTAACTGTCAGATCGCATTATTAGCCAACAAGGAATTTGGGAATATTTAAACATTGTAGAATGTAGGTCTGTGAAAAAAAGTCACAAAATAGACACAATCTTATGAGCTCGTGCAGTGAACTACGCATTCAAAGTCACAAAAAGTATCGGCGAATGTGCCAAATGCTGCCGAGGTGTAGGCGATGGGTTGGTGTAGGTGCAATAACATTATTTTTTCAAGACGTCCGACAAGACCACATGATAAAAATAACAAGCGATAAAAGCCGCTCGCCCATTTTTTTGGCGCTGCCAGCCACTTTGAACTCTGCGACGACCCACTTCAGTCCATTAACATGGAGGCTCGTCGCTGTACCCCCACCCTCCTCAAACCTTTATGACACACCACACACATCAGAGAAAACAGCTGGTGCAACACTTTATTCCCCCCCCCTCCCTACTCCACCTTCCCTGCTCGTGCAGTGGTTTTCATTAGGGATCCTTTATTGAAGGCAGCCCAGGAATTCCTAATGTACTTCAACTTCTTCGCCACTGCAGTGGCTTAACCAAGTAAAGCGTGTAACGATACTCAGCCCGCCAATAGTCCACATGGGCCAAAACTCTCCCCCGCTGAACTCCCCGTGGACTCCATTAAACTAGCAGCTAATAATGGTGAAAGTAGTATTTCAATTGGGTGAAAAGTTTTATTGGATTGATCACGTTGAGATGTTTGGAGCGAGTTCCCCCAAACTGAAACCCGTCAAACCAAAATTAAAGGAGATCTTTTATGAATATCTGGGGACCTTCTGTTTAACTCAATGAGCAACAATGCATATCAATGAGCGTCTGCGAGAAATGGAAAGGATGTTAATGCGTTGGTCAGATGTTTAGGAGAAGGTCCACTGGCCCCTGATTTGTGTTTTATTGCTCCTCTCGTGCTCCTGGCTTGACGTGTCCTGCTCTTTCTCACAAACACACGGTAATTGGATGAGGTCGAGCGGCTATAGGTGGGGTGTGGAAGGCATATTACTGGTGAATATTGTGTGTGTGCGAGCGTGTGTGTGTCACATCTAAGCCGACGTGCCTCACACATGTGCACTCAGGCGTGTGATGGTCAGACTTTTAGAGTTAGCATCAAATGGGTAACACGAACACAGGGGTTCCACATCACAAAGCTTTGCCCGGTCATGCACACCAAACCATCAAGCCAGACTTGTATTTCACTGGAAAGAGAGACCTTTGGGAATAGGTTTCCGTTGGCGCTCTTCCATTAAATGTTCAATGCACACCTTACTATCAAGCCAGATGGCTAAGATTCATTCACATATACATACTACAGCATATACTGTGACGCTTAGCAGCTCTTTGAGATGTAAATACTGTCGGAGGCTGTAGTTAGAATGAGGGAAGTGTGCTGCACAGTGCAACAAGATCCAGTGTAAAGGCTGTTATTCTCAAGTTAAACGCCTAAGCTAAAGGCACCGTTTTTCAGAGAACATTTCCTCATTTTCTGATACTCACACATGGGGTTGTTTGGAGTCTTTGTGTCAATGTAATCGTTGAACTCGATGAGGAACTCTGTGTTGTTTTTGTTCTTGTCAGGTGGCTTTAAGTCCTTGCAGTAAACCCTGTTGGAAACAAACGCCTTCTTTTACTGAATTCATGAGAGAATCACAAGGTTGACATTTCAACCTCTGTGCCATGTTATAGTTATGGTCGTCATGTAAGAAGTTGAAATAAAAGATATACGGTTAGTGAAAAGTGAAAGAAACTACGTGCCGGCTTACCTCGGTGCGATAAATGTATAGCCATATTCATCAAACTTGTCCGCCATCAGGCTTTCAGAAACTGGTGAGAGGTATAAAGTATTATTGATCTTGCGCTGATGCAGCTTAATATCACGCTTACATTCATCTGAAATAAGCATTGTATGCGGCTGAGATAGTGCTCCACGCGGTGGAATGTAACACCTGTTGAATATGTAACAGAGCATCAAGAAGAGAAACCTCCCATGGGCACCAAAAAGTGAAATGAAATTCCATCTCAAAGCGGTAAATCATTAGCACCATAGCTCCACATATTCAACATGGCCACATGCCTTGAATTTCACTCTAATGCTTCAGATATTTAGTCAAAATGCAAGGTAGAATGGTAACGTAAGGGTTTGGTACTCACAAAGAGAAAAGAGGAAAAACTAAACGCTATATTTACCACTTTAATCATAAAAATGTCTCACCGAAGCTAAATTTGTGGACAGTTTTACACTGTACATAAATGAAACACTGTAAAGAATACAGTCTTGCACATACATCAGGTACAGAAGGACCAGAAGAGGTTACATGCTGGGCCAACAAGGCTCACAAACAAGAGGAAAGACATGAAAGTAAAAAAGAAAGAATACTTGCCATCTTTCCCTGGAGTGGAAAAAAATCCCAGCAGAGAGAAAGTGAGCGAACGAGAGAATCATCCCCCAGGGAGGTAAAGACGAGAGGGAAAAGAACGGGGGAGGAAAAAAAAAAGACAGGGTAAAACCACAGGGGTCAAAGGTGACACAATATTTTATTCAGAGAGTGCGTCCTGAATAGAAATATTGCACTAAAAAAAGAAACCGGTTTTAGGCCTTTGGATGTAAATGGAGACAGTGCTGATGGAGAACACAAAGAGTGGACTTAAAAATGTGGTCAGACATTTTGAAAGTCATGATTTAGATGTGTTTTTAGCATTAGTATTAGCATGCTTTTGGTGCAGCGATACAGTAAATCTGAGGAGTTACTGCACTTGAGTGATGTATTTGCATTACATTACTGCACAGAGGAGAAAAATCAACCACAGCTCATAACCTTAACGTTCCTTTGACGTTCTCCGAAGCATGTCGTGTCGACAGTTGATTATACTGTACGGCAACATTTCTCATGACGACATGGGCTACTCCTTGTCCTCTTTGGTGGTCATGATTGGGAAATAATTGCAGCCATGTGTTTTTTTCTTTGATATTCCGTCACCACTTACTAATCCAACAAAGTATTTAGTAATGATGGATAGCAGGGAGATTTGGGGAGTGACGACTGCTTATATTTTGTCCCCTCTCTCGGGCCTTTTCACACTGACGATGACACTCCTGTCACTTTTGGGAACATTTTTGTGAATAACTGAATCGGTGCAATATCCAAGACGTGCAGCCTCAATCCATCTAAAAGTGGATGGATTTCAGCATGAATCAACCTCACGCACAGAAACATCGAAGTCAACGACCTGCGTCGACTTCACAAATCCGTGTGGGGATAAGGACATGATACGTTTTCAGTTTTTGTCCGCCCTTTGGAAACAGAATAAAGCAGACAGAAATTAGGCTTCAGTTTCAGTTAAGCCCCAGAGAACGTGTTCTGTGGAGAGTCTGGATTCAAGGACCACAAACAAGACAGGACTGATGACAAAGCACACAGAAGGACGAACAGAAGAGATGACGCCGAGTGTGTTAAGAAGGATCCTGCCTTTCATTAGGACTTATTTAACAAGCTAGTAAAACTCAGAGTGAGTCAAGGAGAGAAAACTAAAGAAAACACAGCGACTCATGTTTTTGGGTGCAGACTCACAGCTTTCTCCTTTATGGCTTCACCTTTTAATAATGCAAACACCCTGTCCTCTGTTCTTCCTGCTACAGTTTAGTGCTAAAAACCCACATCTGAGGGCCATTGGAACAGGTGGGGGGTCAAATACGTGCGTCGCGCAGACAGACATCTGCGACACGCTGTGTGGGCGCGCATAGCGTGTGAAGCGCCGCTTCTGAGAGCAGATGCCCCGCTTGATTCAGTGCAGCACAGCATTGTCATTATTAATCAGAAGCCGCCGAATGAAGAAACACAGAAAAACAAAGCGCTTCTGTGTCCGTGAGTCTGCAAACACCACATACGAGGAAGCAATTGGACGCGATGCTGCATCCAAAAGTCTGCTGGTGGTGTGAGAGAAAGACGACAGGGGTTAAGGAGGTGAAGCACAGGAGGAGAATACTTGCCCAAAAACGCTGCAGGAGAGGGGACGGGGTGGGGGGGTCCAACACACCAGGAGTGGTCAAGCGTTGAGGAGGGCAGGAGAACAGGAGGAGGGAGGAGGATAAGAAGATGAGGAGAGGAAAGGGAATTGGAAAAGAGAGCAGGAAAGGAAATGAGCCAACAGGGTCACCCACAATATTTTATTCAAGTGGCTTTTGAATAAGAATATTGGATACAAATGTACAAAACACTGAGTTTAGGAAGGTTAAGATGTACCGTGTGTGTGCGCAGGTGTGTGTGAGTGTGTGTGTGTGTGTGAGAGAGAAAAAAAACCTGTGCACGTTGTCACATTAGTCACAAAATGTGTCTTGATTCATAATATAATATAACAGGGCCTCATCACTGGGCTTCCATACTTTTTTTTTGTTGCATTAATTACAACTATTTTACACTCTTTTCCCAAACAATAGCCATTGTCTGCTATTTGTGTGGAAATCAACTTGCAGATTCTCACATTTTCTTACCATTGTATTGCCACAGTTTCACTTTCTCTGTAAGTGGGTTTTTGGATAGGATCAAGACGTCAGAGTCAGCTGCAAACCAACAACCAGTTCCCAGTAAAAAAAACCCCGACTAAATTCATCTAATATTTTGTAATCAATGTTTGTGTTCCTGTGGTCTCATTTTTCATGTTGTCTCTATCGGCTGCCAAGCCAACGACAACATCTCCGACATTTGAACATGCGTAAAGCATCAACAAATAGAAACCCCGCTCACAACCGCACTTAATTAAACTGGTGTAACAACAATTTGAGGCGATGAAATGTTCACTGTGATGGATTACCAATGTCATGCGAGCTTCAAGTCTCTCTGCCAGTTAAACGTCCCAGCTCACTGGAATTAAGAGTAGCCAATTGCTGAAGGTGGGAAATTAGATTTCTAACGTATGACGTGGACCAGAAAACATACGGACAGAGAGGACGGACTCTGAAACAGGACGGCTCCATCTGAACACGCACACACACACGCACACACTCATGTACACACTATAAAACTGTCCTTTGTGCAACACTATGAGTCAATGACATCTTTTACTAGTGGGAACAGACAGTGCTCAAGAGGCACGAGATGACAACACCACACATATGAAACCTCCGTTGTCCAATAAGCTTGATCATGAACACATTCAAATTGAAACACACACACACACACACACACACACACACACACACACACACACACACACACACACACACACACACACACACACACACACACAGAGTTACTAAATGAATTGATGATGTGTGAAAGCGGATACTGGAGCCACTCGTCCCGCTGTCTGGCAACAAAGAACTTTAAAGCGGCACCGCAACCGAGGGCGTGCGTTGCCATCGCGGCGCGAGAGGCGAGGGGCGAGGGCGTGCAGGCGGCAGCGTCCATGTATGTGCGTTTGTATGTATGCGCGGGTCACTTTATGTGATGGATAGGCACCATAAGCTGAGGCACGAGTGCCTCTCAGCCTTGCATGGAGAGCAATAATGTCACTGGAGGACGTGAGCAATCCTTTTTTAACCAGCAACATTTGTCTACTTGTCTGTGTGAGAGGAAGGTGAACGCTACAGAGTGGGAAAAACTAAGAATGGAACAAGCGACTGAATTGATTTAGATGGCACTTACATTTTGCCTGGGTGATGGTGTCGGCGATTTTGGCCCGGATGTAATGCATACTGTAGTCAGGGAGGACCAGGGCCAGGCTGGGAGAACACACACACACACAAACACAAATATCATAAAATGTGTATTTGTATTATTACTTTTAGACATATATCATATCACCTTGTGATTTTCTTTTAAAGAAAATGATGTTTAACTGATTCTACTAAAGTTTTTGCAAATATTTTTGTAAGCGTTTCATTGTCTGAGGCAACCGCTTCCTGAGCGTAGTCTTGCTCAACCCAACCAATCCACATACGATAACAACGTTGCACGATCCCCTCTTTGTCTTGGGACTAAAATCATCATCGCGTATCTTTCAGTAGGTTCTGCTCAGCGTGTTTTAGCGGGAGGCTGAATTTCCGCCCCTCGTGTCTTCGCTAGATCGCTCTGAGGTGGGCCTGGACTTTGTCCTGAACTTAAGACCACGGTCTTGCTCCAGCTTAACATTTTGCAAACTGTGTCAGTGCAAAAAGCGTCTGGAGTTCCTCTATGTGTAGTGTGTAGTTTGGTAAGAAGTACTTAACACATGCAATTCATCACTTACTCAACGGATGATATTTACCTGTAATCTGTCCCCTTCACTGGACCAAAGGTGTACGTCCTCTGACCTACGTCGATGTAGCGCTTTGAGGGCAACAGTTTGGTCAGTACACATTACAGCATTACAGCAAAGTGTGTATGAGTGTTCATGGACTCCAATGTCCTTTCAAAATAAAATTACCTCATCTTTGGATTTCACCAATGTAGACATTGTGTAATTCCCTGTTTCACCTTTGATCATCTTTGTTCTCATCTGTTGACCAAACATAAATCAATTAATCAATTTTAAAAAAAGAAATGTTTACAAATTATTGTTTTATTCTTTCGGATATGAGCTAATGGAATTATACGATTTTTAAGTGATGTATTTTCCAAACCTCCACTTTGAGCGAATTCTCCAGCTCTGCATCCAAGAAGTCCAGCGTTACAGGTTCATGAAACTTGGCAGTCTACACGGAACAGCAAGCAATTATTATAATTCATAATTAGTGGGCTATGACTATACAAGAGAAAAATTAAACAGTAAACGTCCGTCATTAATATTTTGTCTGCAAAACAGATTTTGATAATTACATTTATGAAACCAATCATGGAGAAATTTAAATATTGACACTGACTTTTGAAAGTTGTAAACATCTGGGACCAATGTGTGCTTATGGGATTTACAAGCAACGTGCAAGTCTCAAAGGTCAATGAGAAACATCTTGCGCTGTCTCTGCAGCAGAGAGCTGCCGTGCTGCGTCATTATAACGCTAGAATAATATGTAAAGGTACATTCTGCAAAATGTCCTAATAGGAATTCCTCATGGGTTGCAAAAGATAATAATCTTTATGTGTTCTCAGTCTGAGAAGCCCATTGACTATCACAAATGTCACATTAAACTTGCCAGTTTGACCAATATTAATGTGCAACTAATGTGTTTTAGCAAGACAGACGGGACTGTCTGTAGGAAAAGAAAACATCTGGTTGCTTTGAATAGAGTTGAGTGATTTGTCTCACCATTGGCAGGAGATTAGGATGGAGCAGCACATATCCATTGGGGTCGATGGCAAAGTAGTAGCCATTTGGTCCGAACTGCGGGGAATAGGAAATATACAGAGAAAGGAATGGCGGAGGAACCCAGGTGCCAAATATATAATCTCCTGTGTCAATAGGCTGGTGTTCTGCATGTGTTTATTGATGTAGCGTGTGCTTTTACAGTAAACCGAGGCGTCAGTCTCTTGATATCTTCCAGGGAGACATCAATAGCCATAACCCCCAAGATGAGCTGGTTTTGAGATTTCTGAGGGAGAAGCGTAGAGAAAACAAAGAAGAGGAAGTCAGGGGTAGAAAGAGTCACTGTGAGACCCACTTCAGAGTCCTGTTGTTCTTTCTGGATGAGTCAAGTCCCTCTGTGCACTCTGAGTGAGTTCACGGAAATGGGGTGCAATCGAAATCTGGACAGCCTCAGTCCCAAAAGCTTTACATGCCGCCATGAGTCACTGACAAGGCATTTCCAGCCTTCGTCTTCAGCCGTAGCGGAGGTGAACCCCCGAGTCCTTGGAGGTAGACATGCAACCTCATCTTGAAGCACTTAGCTACCGGATCATTTGTCTCTCTGATCTGCAGGTTTGATCTCTTTTTTGATTTTCGTCTTCATGGCATGCGAGAGCGTCTTCCTGTGGAGGCACGCGGGAGAGCTGCGAGGGACCTCAGCGTCAACAAAGGATATAAGGAAGAGCCACAAGAAAGTGGAGGATGAAAGTGGAGGATGAGACGATGATTAAATAGTGTTCATGTTGTGTGTTCGCTTTTTTTAAAATTTTGTCTGGTAAACATTATAGCATGTCACAAAACAGTAGACTTTAACACTCCCAAGGGGTCAAAGTGTCACATGTACAGTACATGTTGGATTCAATCAGGTGAGCGAATGTAATGTTGAATGTATAAAAAAGTAGAACTTACAATAGATGTGTCTATAAAATGAATGAGCTGATTTGAATCTCCATAGATTGAGAATCCAAATGTCTTTTCTTTACCTTCGGGCCTGTATTGGTCTTGTTGAAGACGGGCAGTGTGCCAGTGATGACCAGGCCGAGCTCCTGGAAGACATACAGCATACCGGATAGCTATTAGCAATGTAGGTCAATCAATGACACCAGTTCACATTATGCCTCATGGTGTTTTTATCGATTTGTTAAATGATTCCTCTAAATAATAAAAAAAACAAACATTAACCAGCCGCAGCTTGAAAATAGGCAGAGGCATTTCTGATGGCGAGCAGGTCAATACAGTCACACACACGTTGACAGCTTCTTATCAGCAAAACGAATGACAACACCCCAAACTATTTGGCTGGGTTCACCCGGCTGGTTTCTTATCTGCACTGTCGCCTAAAAGTTCATCTTGACAGAAGTTTAAAAGCACTGCGAGAAGCTTGTGGACGCGGCGTGTCCTCTCTCAAACGCTGCTGGAGCAGAGTTGAAGTTGAGTTTACCGAGATGACTAACGGGAAATGTTTACCACTCATCTGGTATTCGTCATCTGACAGAAAACTGTTGTTTTTCCCATTCTTGCAGAGCTCTACATGCAAGTACAAATGGACATTTTATTTTCCCACCAAGGGCGTTCAGTGTTTACATGAAATGTGTGTCCGTGATCACACAAACATACCAGAACATCCAGGTAGACGTTGGTCCACTGCACCTGCTTGGCCTTTCTGTCGTTCTTCACCATCGGCCGGCCCAACACATCCAGGTACTCCTGCAAAGAAGGAGGAAAGACGGGCTTCAGTGTTTTAATTTTTCACATGCACATTGGTCATTCCACCACAAGAGGGCACAATACACAACTGCTAAAGTGTGCCGAGAGCCACAGACAAGTAAGTAGCGACCGCTCGTGCATAAATAAGAGTCATATTGGTAGTGTGGTAACTTGAGTTGACCTGAGTGTTGATCCTGATGGCACCTATGGATGGGATCTCATAGTAGTACCCTGAAACAAAGATATAAGCACATTATAGTATTTATTGTGACACTTCATTTAGATGGCCTTACCCCATTTGTTCTAATGAAGCCTCGTACCTTTATTAGCGCAGGCCATCCACTGTATTGGTCCTTTGTCGTAGTTGTGTTGACCTACTGAAAATGTAAAGATGCGCACCTGTGAGTGGGGGAAAAAAAAGAGTAAAAAATATTGAATATGGTGCAAGAACGTGTTGATCATCTTGGGCTTACAGCCTTACCGCTTGCTTGGGGTTGTATTTTTGAAAGATCTCCTCTGCACGCTCTTCTCCTCCGTCAGTGAAGAGCATGATGATCTTGTTACAGTTGGCCCTTGACACATTCGTCTTGGGAATAACAAAGTTTGTGTTTTAACCACAATTTAACAGAGGAAAATAACAAAACAACACATTCCTATTGTTGTTAGGAACAGATTAAAGAAGTGGTTGCAAAAATGATTCTCTTGTAATGCCTAGTTATGCATAGTCAGACAATAGCAAAGGAAACGTGAGCTCTCGTTTGGATACAAAAACCTGCAATGCCCGAAAAAAACACAAGAGTACGCCATATGCTCACTCTTACATCGGGACATTGGGATTCCTATCTTCCAGCATTCGTTTCATAATTTTAAATGATGAACATAAAAGGGCATAACTCATATCACACAGTTCGTCAAGCTCGGTCTGCACATTCCCAGGGCCGTTGCCGGATAAAACAATCCAACAACACAAGATTGCCAGCAACATCCTCAACAGTAACATCCCTACCATTATCTACAAATACACATGTCCTCCTACGTTATGTTATTCAGATACCACACAGATACTCCACCACGCACGCCCACGCTGACACGGTACCTGCGCGAGCTGCTCAAAGGCCAGCTCGAAGCCGCCTCTGTAGTTGGTGATACCCTTGGCTGTGATGCTCTGCACGGCATCTTTCAGCATCCTCTTGTTGCGGACGTTGGCCTGCACCAGGTTCTCAAAGCACGACGCGTACGTGGCCTTGTCATTGAACTGGAGGGAACAGGGAAGGAGGGATGATGGGAAGTGGAGGGAAGGAGGCACTTGCACATATTTTCTGTTAAATATGCGGCCTGTTTTCTCTTCGTCACGGAGTCGTGCGGTGTCAGCTAAACATATTGGCTTGGCTAAAGATGTTACGCTATTTTAGGACATGAATTAAAACGATTCCATTTTACATCAACTAAAATGAAAATAATTATTGGCAAATGTTATAACTTTATAGGCTTCTTGGCTTTTACTGTTGCAAAAATTTGTCATGTGTGAAATTAAATTAGTCTTAATCAAAAATCTGCACAGACCGGAGGGAACTATAGGAGCAGAAGGAAGGATTGGCAGGAGAGCAGGTAGGGATGTGAAAACAGTGGCATAAGGAGGTAAAAAAAAAAAAAAACAAAGAGCTTGATTATGGAGGGATTATGCCGTAGAGACAGACATTACTCTGACATTACACAGCGCTACATGTAAAGCAGATTAATATTGGTGAATAGTTACTGTAGAGGCACAGATGGAACCCTGTCAATTCATGCACACACGCACACATATAAACCTATACACACACACACACACACACACACACACACACACACACACACACACACACACAGCACCTATGGAGGACTGGGCCATGGCTCATTAATACCCAACATCTGTTTTAACCAAGACTGCAGCTTTGCAATCATGATCATGTGGAAAACAAATGCACTGACACACTCTCTCAAACAAGTGCACACGCGCACACACACACGCACACATCTTTTGCTTAAGTCTTCTTTATCATCGAGGAGTCTAGGTGGAATTCTACTACACAAAAAAGCGTACATAAAAAAGTGTATATGAAAGTACACGTCCAAATCTTACATAGAATATCAAATACGTAGTGCAGATGGCACTTTAAAGAGACTTAAACATTGTGATCATTGAGTACAATGACAAGGGTAGCTACAAAGTCAGGTTTTGAGATGTGAGTTGCCAAAGCAACAGTTAAAGTATAACAGAGGCAAAGTAGCCACAATATGCAAGGGTTACAGCAAAGTTATTCTCAGTAGCTCATTGAAACATTCAAAACTAATAGAACAAAGCCAGGATTTACAAGCAAAGGACAGACGTTCACGTAGTTAATGCATCATGCCTTTGCCGCTTTTCTTTTATTCACATGGGGTTAAGTTTCTTTCAGAACACCAAAGGATGCTGCAGCTCATAATGACTGTTTCTATCTGTTCAATGTTGCTATTCATGTTGGCAGAAGTTCACTGCCAAGACATTTGTCCTTGAAAAAGATTCACGCCTACACACTAAACAATATAAAGCAGTGTGCATTAGGACTTCAGAGTTATAGAATATATCTTTAAATATCTCAGACGGCGTAATAAAAGCTCAGTACAACAGCATACTGGAGGAGGTATGCTTGTCTTCTTATAAAGTTATAAAGTGAACACACACAAACACAGTCTCAGTCTTTCAATTTACAGTATTTAGATAAGAGGTAAAAAAAAAATCCACAACTGCTTGTGAACTCAACTAACTAAACTCAAACAATTATCTTAAAATATGAACGACATTGTCCAACGAAGAAATGACACAACCCATAAAAGAAAAGATCACAGGTTTTAAAGTGCATTATAGTTCAGGTAATTAGGTTTTATTGTGTGACAGAAACATATTCACTGTCTCTGATTGAAAAGTTGTGCGTATGTGTGAGTGAGGCACCTCGGGGTTGTCACAGACTATGAAAGGAAGCATAAAGAATCACCAAGCTGAGATATGATTTGTTCTGTATATATTCACTAAGGTCACAGAGCAATGTTTTGCTTTAGTGAGGCATTCATACAGAAATACATACATTCATTTACTACACTGTTCTGTTATGAAAGGTTGTGACAGATATAAGCTTTAAAATGCTTATTTAGGGCTACAAACTGAGCTGGATGCCTTTAATATACTTATGTCACTGCTGCCTTATTTCATTAACGTCAAAAGCCCTTTCACTTAGCTGATTGGAAAATTTCCAAACAAAAACATAAACCATTGCTTTATTAGGGGAAGTGAAAGAAAATGTAATTAATATTTCATTTGGAACGCAAACTATAAAAATCATTAATTTCTCCCTCCGATTAGAAGGACAAAGAGGAGACATATAAGGATTAAAAAGAAGATTTCAGATAGAGGGCAGGCACATCAAAGTACAGGACTGCAAAGGACTGGAGCAAGGCATTTTTAAATGTGCATCTTTATAATAAAAAAAAGAGCAAAATGGGCATTATTACAGGGGAGGGTTGAATATTCCAGACAGACGTACGCTGGAGGTAAACTAATGCATTCTCATAAGAAAGAAACACACTGGTGATTCATGCCTCACTTCATTAAAACATATGTAAATATTGACTTGTTATGTTACATTCTGTAACAGAGTTAACCAGATAAAAAAGAAGACATTGGACATTGGCTTAAAGCGGTGTGAAAGCGGGGTAATGCGTCGAAGCTAAGCTAGCTAGCCAGCTGCTAGCTGAAGTGTGGTGGCAGATATTCTCTATCACTCGGGGAATAAAGTCTCAAGAAATAAAGTTGTCTTTGTCCGTTTATTTCTTGCAAGAAAGGAGGGAACATGGAACAGTTACCGAGGCAGCAAGATTTCTTCAACATATGAAAAAGTCACCGACATATCGGAAGTAACATCCCCTTTTTAGAGGAACACCAGTAGAATGAACTATTTCTAAACCAGATATGGCTTCTGCCCCGTAAGTATTTTTCCCACAACATAATTCAACTCCTATCTGTATCAGAAGACACTTAAAGGCCTCTCTCATGCACATTTCAATCCGTTGTTATCTCTGCTAGCTGAGCAAGCTCAAGGTCTCAAGACACAGGCCCATTGTCTTCCGTTTGCCTGCGACCCTCCAATGTAATGTTTCAATGTAATGTTTGATTCTTTTTACTCTTTTCTTCCACCAGAAAATATCTGTTAAAGTGTCCTGTATGTGAATAGCTAACAGCTAACCGCTAACAGCATTAGCTAACTTACACAATCTCACTCACGAGGTGAAGGACACCAGTTTCTTGATTTCCTGGCATCAATATAAAAGGGGTAGCTTTTTTAGCAGTGCTTCTAATGGGCTCAAAATCAAGTTAGAGTATTTTAGTCCTGCAGATCATTTCCAGTGTGACTGCCTGTATTACATCTTCGAGGCCGCTGACAAATCACCTCTGGAAACACTTAAAGTGTGTTCTTTTTCTTCACAGAACTAATAGTGCAAGGAAGCATGAATCTGACTTATGCAGCAATGGAGCTTAACAATGATGACGGATGAATATTTCTTCCGACCCGTTGTCAGTAAATCTTTTGTGCCTGAGCTTTCTCCAGAATGTCAAATAGGCTGGAACCTTCTTCCTTACATGCCACCGATTCAACGTGTGGTTCATAAATACAGCACGCACTCGTTTCTCAAACTTATCGTGCGGCATTTCAGGGTTTGCTCAAGCTGTGGCATGTGTTCGCTCTATCGGGCAAACATACTTGGATTCAGCTCTGATGCTCTTGAGACATGTCGCTCACATACACACACATACGCACACATACAGTGTGTGAGCATGTATAACTGTATGCTCACACACATTCTTTGAGTCAGACAAATGAGCACACGAGGATGCATGCATCCATGCACATCTGCAACCATAACAAAGATCCATCCATCTGCGGTACATTAAGCCACTCAAAAGGTCACAGCCATGTTTAAGGCAATGACTCACACCAAACAGCCAAGCCACAAACATGTACACATTAACATCCAGCAATGTGTGCACCTGGAAGTTCAAAACACGTACAGAATCACAAGAACTTTATAGACAGGGTGTTGTTACATGAAGAGATAGAACGTTTAGTATTTATTTCAGTAAATATTCGCAGACGCCACATTTATTTCCTGTGGAGGTGAATTTAAAGTATTAGCTGCGGGAATACTCACATAGATCACGTTCACGTAGTCGTCGTCAGAGAGGGTCTCCAGCATCTGGTTGACCGACGTTCGGATGAGTTTGAGGGTGAGACCCGAAACGCTGCCGCTCCTGCAGTTTGGACACAGATGTTTTGTTTGACAAAAATAAATCAATATCACATATGTGTGCATGTACTGCATGTATAAAAATATCTGTGTCTGTGCTCCTTTGTTTTCTTATACCGCCACATTCAAATAGGAAATTGTACTGATGTGGAACAAAACCAGGGCGCTGAAGGAGGCGTCAGTGGGTCTCTAAAACATGATTATGCATAACAAATTATGTCGCAGAGTGGCGAGTTGCCGAGATATCTTACTATGTCTCAATAAATTTGAACAGACTCAACAACTGACGTTGCCATCTGCAAAGCCTTCTGCCTTCACACTAGTTTCTTCTGCAGGCGAGATATACTATTATCTATCACATTTGTTATAATTAGTAATCTTCATCTATGACGTGAGTTTAGTGCCATCACCATTTTTCCGGCTAATATCTCACACACAAACTGTGAATGTTAGCGTTAAACATTCATGATAAAATATCTGTGTTCCCGTGGAAGTCTTTGCTAAAACAAGATGGAACTTCAGATACAGCGCTTGATTGGTTCCTGCAGGTAAAAAGAGGAGTGGAGTTCCTCTAATGATTCGTTCACCTAAGCATAAGACAGCTTTTAATGTCTAATAAGCCTCATCAATCCTCTGTGGGCCATTACCAGAGCTGTGTTAAGCGCTGCAAATGGACACATGTAGTTTTTTCATGCCTCATATTGCATTGTGTCATCTTATGGAGAATCATCAGCAATCATGCTATGCGAAAGACATTAATTAGGATTAATACATATACTTATATAGTATACTATATAGTTAGTGAGTATAATTTATTTGTTGAATTGACTTCAGATAAACTACAGAAGCCATGTTGAGAGGAATGAAAGGACATATCAACAAGTGCAACAGCTCTTTTCAGAGGATTGCTTCAACCATAATTATACTTATCCTTAAAGCTCGTCTCCCACACAGTACCATCCCCTTTTCTACACAACAAAACAAGTTGATGCACACTATATACTATAATAATAATAACTATCAAGCTGTTGAACAATATGTATGTGAATCATTGGTAGTTTTGCAGTGCTACATATTCTAAATGGGTTTCAACTGTGTGACCTTGATAAATACGGAATATGGCTTCTTCTGCTGTCGTGACGAATAATGCCCCAGAGACCTCTCTGAACATCTTAGCTATTCAAAACCTAAACTGTTGAGGCATAAATCACTCGTCACAGCAAGAAACAACTGTAGATCTTGAAGTCGCCAGATACCCTGACTGCTTTTTGTTTGTCAGTGTCACATGTGGAAGCAGCCGGGAGCACGGCACAGTCAGAAGGTTAGCATCGGGGCCCTCTGGCCAGCAAAATCAAATACAATCCGACTGTAATGACTCGTGAGGCTGTCACTC